>NC_042496.1:39590690-39673677 GCF_005508785.2 Acyrthosiphon pisum
ACAATTTGAATCGATGTTTTTCTTTAAAATGTTTGATGTCACAGGTGGTGTAGCCAGTGTAGAGGCTACGCCCCAGTGGTGTAATTTGGGAGTTGGATAATTGGATAGGTGGGATATCCCCTGTCTGGTACCTAATAAAAACAGTCCGATGTAGT
The DNA here is from genome assembly GCF_005508785.2 of Acyrthosiphon pisum. NCBI lineage: Eukaryota > Metazoa > Arthropoda > Insecta > Hemiptera > Aphididae > Acyrthosiphon > Acyrthosiphon pisum. The sequence continues at coordinate 39,590,846 of NC_042496.1, forward strand.
CTCTTCTATAGTAAATTTACTTTGGGTCTGTAGAAAATGTCTTAGTATTTGAGAATATACTCAATATAAATTCTATATTGAAAATAAAGTAAAACCAGTTGATATATCGAATGATTGAATTTTAATTAGGTAGGTGCGTATTTTTTTCTGGGCTAAATAAAACATTTTCTATTTGCCTGTTGGGGGCCCTGTTTTCCAAATCGCGGACTGGGCCTTTTCGAGCCAGTCCGACACTGGTTATAGCCACATAATATGTTCCTGTATAGTTAAGTGTAATATACAAGGTTGAATAGAGATGAAAAATAAATACATTTTGAATGAATTGTAAATTAGCATATAAGTACAATATCAAATAACATAATAACATATTTTAAAAGTGTACCTATGTTAGGAAATTACGCCTATTCTTTAACTTGTTGAGGATCAAAAAAATATCAAATATATCAAATCATTACCTATACCTAGGCCATAGCTATTTAGTATGCATATAAAACGATATTAATTATGAATCGTTAATTATATACAGTCATGACCCATTTTTATATCAACCCTAAAACTTAACCAATATTTCTTTATTTAAAAACTGTATTTGAATCTTTATTTGGATATAAGTGGGAACAGAAATGTGATTAAATAGGTCAAAAACACTTGTCACGCAACCCTTTTTGAAAAAAACATATACTTATAGATACCAACCAAAAAGGAAATGCCGAATTTCACTTCACCATCATACGCGTGTCTGTAATTTCATTGACCTCCTCTGGCCCCAACACCGATCAATAAACTTTACATGTTTTCTTTATAGGCAAACATAACTGACACATTTTTGACATAAGAATGTATATATTTTTATTTCATGTGAGCGTTTTAAGTACTTCTAAGTACTATTCAAATTTTTGATTTGTTAAATTGATTAAATGTTAATTAAACTGTATACTAAGACATTTTTTATCTAGCTCACGCTTTTTCAAATGTTTGACAATTTTAAGTTATAATATGTTACAAACTCTTCGACATCATTTTTTTTTTACTTTCTTTACTAATAACACAAGAAACAAAATTGTTTGATTGAATCGTCAAATAATCGTCATTATATAAACATACACTGTTTTTTAATTACCGAATATTCATTTTCATTCAAATCTTATTCTTATAGATTTATCATAACTATTAAATTTGATTCCCTAACTGTTATTACACAATTATTAAGTAAAAAGAATAACTGAACATAATATATTAAAATTAATAATGTATGTCTGAAATACGCATTCATTTTTTAAATTTCAATTTTTAAAAACCGGATGTTCAATTAAGTCAAGTTTTCTTTTGAGTAAATATATTTATATCAACTGTATAGATTAATATTATAAATAGATACAAATAAAGTAATAAATTCTAATCAATATTTAGAAATAAAATCATTCATATAGTAACTATGATTTTTAAGTAAGGTGTTGTTTTTGTTAACACTTACAAAATTACTAGGTAAATATATGTTTAATGATTGCATTGCATGATTCATATTTTGTAGAAACATAATATAGTGCATAACCGTTAACAAAAAATAATAATATTGTTCGACAGGACATTTTTGAAAATATTTTTTTAATTTAATTAATTTACAAATTTATTTTACAGATAGCCTTGGAAAATGGAGAGTCGAATCAGGCAAAGACATGTGGACCATGTAAAAATAATATAATTGACATTATAATATGCAAAATTAAAAATTCACATGTGTTTATTTATTTATACATTACTGTATAGTATATAATATGTATATTGAATATTATAATAATTGAATGAAAACCAACTATAACAATATACCCGCATACACGTATGTAGGTTAAACATCCCGTATTTCTTAAATTAAAATAATACAATGAAATCATTTAATTCAAAACACACGAAAGCTGACCATTATATACGTGTAACAATATAAATTATTGCTATTCGTTACGAATGGCGGCATTTTAAAAACTAAAAGCGTTTAACAAATTCTGTGACGGCGCATTACGTATGCAATTTAGCTACACGTCGAACAGTCGTAAAATATATAATAAAAATAACTTATGGTCAATATATTTATATAGAATATATAGGTATAATATTATGTATATTATAATACGCAATATTTAATTATATAATTTATAGGTAAAAAGGTATTGTGTATTATAATCCGTCGATCGATCTACACTATCAATATTGGTAAGTCATTATCGATGTCCACGCATGATATACAATCGGATTTCAATAATAATAAATTACGATACAGATATATCGTCATAGCTAGTCAGTAGTCTTATTGAAAGCGATAGTTGACGATGTCGTCGCTCGACGATCTCAACTGAGGGTATGTACAAATTGTTTCAAGATACGGGTGTTTCTCGATTTGCGTTTTAGGCTGTGTGTTTGGGATGTGAGGTGTGGGGTCGAGCGACGACAGTAGGTTGTTAAACAATTGATATATTGGTTGAAGATGGCATAGTCATAAAATGTTCGATTGTAAACCACTGCAATGTTACATTGAATATCAATAAAAGCAAACAATATCCCGAGTTATAAATTAAATTAATAATGTGACAAATGCTTCGGCTAAGGAAGACCCTTAGCGTATATCAATACATTATCATCACGAAAACATTTTATGGTATACATGGGACGGTTATAACCAGATATCTACATCAGTAGTCGTCCTAAATTCGGGCTGAATGGTATATATATATTTATTTATATACAGCCATAGAAATACGTTGGATACGAATAAAATATGATGGTTAACACATAGCGATAATATGATAATGATGATAGGTATATACAAGGCGAATCGAATCTCGCGCGCGATAAGCTCTATAAAGTAAGCAGTCTTAACTCTTCAGAATTATTATACGTATTACATCATATTATTATTATTATTATATTACCCGGGAGGAAGTTTGTACAAGTGTCTCGTGGTGACCGGTACGGTCATCTGTATCTCGAACTCGACGTTTCGACTACCTTCGGACATGGCTCTGTTGTGGCGACTATTTTATAATAATAATAATAATATAATATAGTAATGTATGCGATGCCGCCTCTGCCCAAGTGGACACGACCCCGGGGCGCATGCGCACGTAAAAACGTGTGACGCCGTTGTCCAGCGCGTAGGTCGTTGTCGGCGCACTTAAAACGCGATCGCCACCGTGCAAACAACCCCTAATCTCCACCCCATCTCCACCTGCACCGCCTCGTATCCCCCAGGGGTACGCAGGTGTGCCTTCTGTGCGGGGGAAACGGCGTCGAGAACGTTGCCCCCGGGTGCGATTGTATAGGTATAATCATGTACCCAGGTATACGGTGAGTCCAGCGTTGTGTCATGTATACATAATAACGTTGCGAGACGGTTGTAAAAACGCACGAAACTATACGATGTACCTTCGTTGTATAATACCTATCAACCAACGAATATCAGTTGTTATATCACTAGTTCAGATCTCACGCGTAGAGGTCAACGATACTCGCTAATAATAATTATGGTAATAATGATAGGTATTAATACGAGCAGTCGACTCGGGAAATTGTTTTTCCGCGAATGGCGATCGAAGGTCACTCGCGGAGTTGATGACTGCTAAGAGTTGCGACGTTTTCCTGCCAATCCCTGCAAGCTGTAATAATGAATACGTTTTTATACATATATAGTCATATAGATCACATACCTATTATACTAATATATAGGCATATAGACATATAGTAATTTTTAATTTCTATAGTTTTAATAATATAGAATCTATATCGCATTCATTCAAATCAATTTTAAAAATGCATCAATTTAATCAATTATCCGATGTCTACATGATTTTTATAAATAGGTAACCAATTATATACAAAAAATAATAATTTAGAATTTTAGATATACCTCTACTATAAAATATTATAATCTGCAACTAAAAGCAACCATTTATACACATTTATACGTTTATTTATTTTATAAACAAAAAAAATTAATTTTCCAACGTGAAAATTGCGATCTTTTATATAAAATGGTGTCAATAATCATAATGAGTTTAACATTAATGACTAATCCGATTATAAAAATAATAAAGTGTAAATACATTTTACGTACGTATCATTGATAATCGAATGTATTTTATTTCGATGATATGGCTATCCTGCGATCGGAAAGATAAGCCCAATATTTTATTTGTATAATTGTACGAATTAATAATATTCGTGTACCTATACTCGTACATTGGTTAAAATATGTTTAACTCAAATCACATTAAAGGGATATCATATTTTATCATATTACATACTTCAAATAGGTACTCGTATTATAAGTTATTAATATTATTTATTACAATATCATCTATACCAATAAACCATGAGAACAATTTTCTTTTGTGTTATTATTAGGTGATCAATAGGTATATACTTTTATTTTTATGTTCATTCATTTTAAAAAAATATTTTATGAGAAACAAGAAAAAATCATTTTTTATCCTATTTTAAAAGTTTTAAATGTCATCGACCTTAATACCTATTGTTACTTCTATAATATTAGATATTTGAATTTCAATGCATCGCGGCATATTATATAAACCTACGTACGACAAGCAAGTGGCAGGATTATAAAATATAATTTTCAAGTTTTTATTTTTTGAATGAACAATTTTTGTTCCCTGCTTATCTAAACTGTAAATACTTATAAGATATAGTTTACCCGTTTACCGACATATATTCTGCGTTGGAATATGAAATCAAAAATATGTTGCCATTAAAAAATTAAAAACGTAAGAATGGTAAAAAAAATGTTGTTTTGAACGCCATCACATTATGTCAAAAAAAGTTTAAAAAACAAATCGAAATTACGAGTGAGCCGAACTTAATGGATCGCCTTGTAAATTACAGTATATACAATGACGTATTCAGAATTTTTTCGGGTTAAAATTAATTTTTGACCAATTATAAATTCTTCACTTATGTGAAAATAATTTATTAATGAAAATTTTTTTATTATTTAACTATTTTCGGGGTGGGGGGGGCTATAAGTTATAACCCCCTAATCCCTCTGGATACGCCACTGATTGTAATTGTTTCCTTAATTTTCATATAAGCCACCAAATTCTTCCCAAGTTGACAATCTTTCTGTATATATTGTAATCGTTATAATTAAACGGCTTGACGATATATCAAGTATATAAGTTGAGCGGCGTGTTCTTTTAATTTAAAACAATATGATTTTAATTTATGTTTACTATCGAGACGGTGCCTAAAAACTAATCATAAAATATTGCAGAGACATCACTCACATAATAATATAAATATTATAATAACACGTCATGGACTGCCAGACGAGTGCTTGTATAATATATTATTATTGTATCGCTTGTGTATAGGAATAATATAAAAATATATTTTAATAACATAATTAAAATGGTGACACACGGAGCGATTCAAACATTTGAAATTCACGCGTTCGCGTTTTTAAATTGCGACGATCTTAAAACCGCGGACGACGCGTGCTGTGATTATTCTGCACTTAGAACGCACAAGTGTGCGTCTTAAAATCGCGGCTACCCCAGAGGGCTGTTTGATTTGGGCAAATTTCTAAAAAAAATGCAGTGGGTTTGGGCAATTTAGCATATAATAATGCGTTTGGGCTATCTTTTTTAATACCCTGGGATGCTGTATTTTATCAATCCATTTTTTCTCTGATTTTGACAGAATCGGGTTGACCACAAGTTGTGGATGGTTTTTTGTGTGTGTGTGTGTGTGTGATTGAAAATAAAGAGAAAATATTATTAAAATTAAAATAATAAATAAGTTAAATATTATAGAGTGTGTAATCAAAAACTGAAATGATGTGCCATGTTTATAGATCGATAAAATGTCCAATAGATTTTATACATTGTTTTCATCTTGATCTTTACAAACATAGCATTTAAGTATCATACTCGCTCAAACACCATTACAAGAAACTCGCCCAAACACATAAATTTTGTTATGTGGGTAAAAATCTGGTAGTTCGCCCAAACGCACGACGCCCACCCCAAAATACACGACATTATAATACCCGGATCCGTCGATAGAAGGTAGGATCATTGCCGCCGAGGGTGCACCCGCGCCGGATGTAGCGATCGTGATCGAATGAGAACGGCTTTGGACGGCAAACACTTTGCGCCGCTCATCGGCGGCCGGTGGTCCGCAGACGGCCTGCACCATGGCGACGTAGGAGATGGTGGACGGCGGATGCGGCCTTTGCGGCAACTGCGGCTCACGTCGAACGCGTCGCGGACCGACTGCACTTTGACCGGAACGAACACTGCATTGATATCATATTATATATTTATATATTTTGCATATAGACTTTTGTGGTTAGGGTGCATTGAACCTAGGTGTGTATATATATATATATACTACACCTATATATTATACCTAGCGCGTCTAGGGTTTTATTTGCAGAGAGTGAATTATTAATAAAAACGGGTAAACTGTGTGTGTGTGTGTGTGCGTAACTATAATTACGGGCTACGACACACCAAGGAAGACACCGGGACGACGACCCAGTGAACGCGATTTATAAATATATATAATATATAGGTATGTCTTATACCTACCTACGATTATTAAATATGTCTGTAATAATTTTTTCATTGGCTGAATGAACTCGATTACGACGTTGCGATCGATCACAAATTAATGTCCCGTCGTCATGTTTTGAACGCAGCCCTGTGTAAAAATAGAATCAGACAAAATAACGAATAAATCATTCTCGTGATTATTCAGCTTTTGATTTTTTTTTAGGGGGGGGGGGGCGCACATTTTTTACTCGTCACCAAAGTCATCGGTACTTTCTAATATTATAATCGGGAAAAACAAAAAAAAAACAATGCGAACATTATAAGTTATAACTGTTGAAATTTTAATATTATTATTAAAATAATTGTTTGTTAACCTTGGGTGACCTTCTGCTCTCAGAATGGTATTTCATCGTATACCTTCAATGATTTATTATTGAATTCAAATTTAACGTATCCATTACGGTGACCCAATCTATAACGAAGGTACACTCGATACTTACCTACTCTTTAGCAGAAAGGTTACCTTTTGTCATCTTTTTCAACTAAGAATACCTATTTCATTAGCAACAAACAAACTTATTACCATTTAACAATAATTAAAACATAAAGTTATAAATCACAATTTATCAATTTCATTGCATATAGGTACTAAGAATATACTTAATAAGTAACTAATAAGTATAATAATTATGTATTGTTTGTTTTTGCTATATGCATGATGCCTAAAGCTCTAACGCCTGTACCATAATGGGTGTATACAATTATATTATAAACGACCTTAACGCTCGTTAAATACTTTACAATTTTGCATAAATACTTATTTAAAATAGGTATGTCATTTTATACCATTAATCTTCTTCAAAAGAGTAATGAAGACAGTTTAGTCCAACAATAATGGGCTTCAGAATTGTTTGATTAATTGCGTCTTCGTAAATACTAATTTAACTCAATGACATAGAATTAACAAAAAAAATCACTATTCGGTGGATCGAGCACAAACATCTTAAAATAAAAAAAAATTTACAAATTACATCAATATTTAAAAATTGAATGACCTGTTTATCACAAAATATTGTTGTGGTATATCGGAAGCAATAATTATATTTCAAATTTTCTTTATTTTTTAATCCGTATACAAGCTTGTTTTTTTCAATGATTTGAAATGTTAGAAAAAAAGAGGTTGGTAAATCGATACAGAACGGTCCTCGAATGACATAAAAAATCAATTTATTTTAAAATAATATGAGCCTTGAGTATTCTACTTGAGGTATACCTACCTCCCTACTTAAAATTCCAAAAATAAGAAATCGAATAATTTAAAGGAGAAAAACGAACGTGAGTATGCTTATACCACCGGCGAGATTACAACTGAAAAAGAGAGAGAATCGGTTGACCGCACCATGATGGCCTGGTCCTGACCAAACCCTTAGTGGTTTTTTCCTTGGCTTTATCTAGAATACAGTGTTTGTTCGATTTTTCGTTTCACTTGTTCTTTTTTGTTTTTAGTCATCTTCTAAGTAATTAAGTATTTATAGTAATTATTAGTTTAACAATTTTAAGAACTCAATACCTTATCATTACAAGCAATTGCTTAAAGAATGTGTGCAGACGATTTATGTAGGTACCTATGTAATGTAATGACTTAATGTGTATTAACTGTTTGTTTGCAAAATATATTTATTTATTTATAAATAAAAAAATCTATTGTACAGTTAATTTTTTTTATGATGATTTAATTTGGCTGATATATCTTACTATGCCTTAAAAGTTAGGAATTGTTACTTGATTTTTTAACATTGTTGCAATTTTTATAATATTATATAATATGGTATGCGTTAGGCGAAACCAGCAAATGCCGCAGACACGATCTACAATATTTACACCACTTAACTCATAAACCTATTGTAATTAAACATTTAAAATGTAAATATGAATGCAAACTTTTAAAACCTTGTTAACTATTATTTGTATATTATATTATATTTTATAAAACTCGTGTACCTAACACTTAGTACGTTAATGACCATAATTGTAGTCTTTTATTCCTAATAAAAATAAAATAGTATATGGTGTTGTTTGGAAAAAGTTATTCTACCTGCAATCAACCTAATCGGAAAGACAAACACATAGTTCAGAGATAATTGGCTATCATAAATACAGATGACAACTTAAATAAGAAAAAAAACATTAAATAATATTGCATATAAATCAATTGTCTACATTTACATAAGATAAATAGTTATTGATGTGTATCAAATCATAATATGAACCTATAGTATCTATTTTTCATGATAAAGATGGAGTTATTTATCAGAGAATTTAATATGTGCATTATTGAATACGAAACTAGACCAACCACTGAAAATAACAAACACAAAACAATATTAGGAAAATTTTGTTTTACTCAATAAATTACAAGTGACTTTTTTACAATATGAAATTTAAGGCTGTTGAATAAATTAACAAATAAATTATTATATATAAATCACATTAGGGACCTAGAAGTTACTGATCAACGGTTGTAATCTGAATAGTTAGCATTAAAATTATATAAGTGCGGAACAGATAATTTTATAGAACAAAACATTATATATATGTTCCATCCAGCCTATAATAATAGGTAGAGTAAATTAAACCAAGATATGACTATTTTAAATATTTTGATTCAATAAAAATGGCAAGATACTTTATGTTTTTTTTTTAGGTTTTAAATTAAATAAATGTAAAATTAAAATTATTCCTCCAGACAAAAAAAAAAAAACTTAAAAAATATTAGTTTCTTTTTTCAACATTTTAAGTATGTGTTTTTCGTTGTGAGCATATAAAGTTCAAAAGCTAGCACAGCCATAAACAATTAAAATAAAAAGTAAATAGTATCTAGTCGTCCTCCTATTTCTATACACAATTAACAAAAAAGAAAAAAGAATTCAAAATAATGGTCTGCATAGAAAAAAAATACAGTTCATTATCTGCAACAATTAAGAGGATCCAAATTCGCCCATCCACTTTTCATATTTGGTCAAATCATCTGACGAAACACTTTTGTTGCACTTTGCTATTGCTTCATTAAAATCTTGGAAGGACACTGGCAAATCCACTTCTTCTTTGGCCAATTGCCGAATCTGATCAGGTTTTAATCCAGCAATCTTACGTCTCATTGACATCATAGAAGCGTCCCTAAGTATTAATAAAACACATTAGTGCATGATCTATCTCTCATTGTAAAATGTTATAAATATATATTATGTTGATTATGTACATTTAATTAGTATTGTAATTACCTGCAGACGTTTGTGATATCTGCCCCAGAGTAACCTTTAAGTTTGGTAGCTATCTCTGTTAAATTTACATCAGGTTCTACTTTAACATCCCTAAGGTTTATTCTCAGTAGCGCTTCTCGACCAGCACCTATAAATAAATGTTTTTGTATTCATTAATAGTATATTTAAAAAGGCCAATAAACATAATTGTTTACTGAAGATGCCACACAATTTGTAATAACATTATTTGGGAGAATTTACAGCTCTCTGCTGTATAGATAGACCATTACTTACATTTAAAGCAAAAACAGTACTTGATAACTATCTTATGTTAATCAGCCACATATATATTATTAGCTATATACTAATTAAAAGTAATTATAAATATATTATATAGGTACTATCATGATACTTGTAATATGTATAATACAGTTGTAACATGACAACAACTAATGAATATTGGTTAATACTGTAAGACAATAATTAAAATAATTGCCAAAAAAGGTAAGCAATTCATAACAAATTGGGTAATTTGTATTTAGCAGAAAAAATAATCAAATATTCTGTCAAAAAATTTAAGAACATATTATTAAGTAACAAAAACATCAGAAAACTCGCTCTACTGTAGGTATTATTATACATTTGAAACATTTCATGTATTATATTGTTTATTATTATGATAGTATATATTATAAACAATTAAATACAATTTATACATATTATGTACCATATCATGTCAAGTAAATGCTAATATAAATACTTATAAATACTTAGTGAACATTTCAAATCTTTACAGTATTCATATTTTAATTACAAAAATTATTTTTGATTTTAAATTCTAGGGTTTTCCTAATTTTTTTTTTTATCTATCAGAGTAGTTTTCAAAAGTACTGTGATTTTTTATATTTTAATACCCAAAGTACCAACTAGATCCAATTTGCTACTAGAAGCCAAGCTCAGAGTTTAAAATTGATTGTTTTTACTGATCCATGATATAATAATAGTTACAAAAATAAAAATTATCAATATATTCATTGTTCCACTTAGAAGAACAACAATTGTTGTACTCTGCTATAATTTTTCTTAAAATATTTAAAACCATAATACATTTTATTTTTAATTAATAGTTTGGGACTTTTGTTTTATTTTTTTTCTATTATAATAATATCTATTTGGAAATTTTAATTGAATATGCTATAATACTTACTGTTAGGTAGAGGAATATATATACGTTTCTCCAATCTACGCCTAAGTGCCTCATCTATATCCCAAGGGAAATTGGTAGCTGCCAGTACCATCACAATACGGCTCGCCCCTGATTCTTCTTCTGTACTTGTATCACTTAAGCCATCCATTTGGACTAAGAGTTCAGATTTCACTCTTCTGGATGCCTCATGTTCAGACTCTGAGCCTCTCCGCGAACAAAGAGAATCTATTTCATCAATGAATATCGTTGATGGAGCATGAAACCTTGCCTAAGAAAATAATATACGCATATTATACTATTGAGATATTAAAAAATACTGAACAAATTAAATAATTGGAACATAATATTGTGTATTGTTAACCCGAAGTAACGCACAATTTATTGGATGTTGTCACATTAAGCTGAACAAGGAAAATATTTAACCCATGGTAATTTGTATTCATTTGTATTGGGTATTTATTTTATATTTTTATATTATCATAAATATCACAACTTAGAGCGACTTACTACAAAACTTATTTTTTTTTAAATTTAGTTATAAGAAGCATAACAAACAGAATATTTAAATTGTCTAATATATCATATTATGTCATTAAGCATGACATTGAAAAGTTTTAGCTGGTTAACAACTCATGAAATTAATTAGAACTATAGGTACTATATCTATTTGTGGTTATGTTATTTTAAGCTTGGGAACAAATTATAATATATATTCACATATAGCATTAAATTATTCATACAAATAATAGTACCTATGATAAGGATAATTAAAAATTATTATTTATAGTGTGTACAATATAATGATTTAAGGAATTTGACAAAATAAATCATGAATCACTGATTTTTCAATTTAGTATTAAACTGAAGAATAATGATAATCAATAATCATAATTAAAAAGAATTTCAGCATAATATTTCTTGACCGTATCTATTATACACTAATTTTAGCAAAAATTCTCTAAAGATTATTTTAATATAATTTTTGTTGATAAAATGCTAAATTTTATTACTAAATATATCTATATTTATAAATTGGTCATTTAATGTTCTTTGATTATGGTAAACTTAATATAAAACTTACCATTTCAAATAGGAGTCTGACAAGTTTCTCAGATTCACCTCTATACTTAGAAGTTAGTGTTGATGAGGATACATTAAAGAAAGTAGTTCTGCACTCGGTTGCCACAGCTTTTGCAAGCATTGTTTTTCCCGTTCCGGGAGGGCCTACCATTAAGACTCCTTTCCAAGGCCGCCGAATTCCCTTTAAAAAAAATATTTTCACACATTCCCATACATTTAACTATTCAAATTTCAAACAATTTTATTTAACGCTAGTTAAAAAACTTTAATATACCTTAAAAAAATCTGGCATCCACATAGGAAGTACTACCGCTTCTTCTAAGAGACGTTTAGCTTCATCTAATTCAGCTATGTCAGTCCATCTTATATTAGGGTTTTTCTGTACAATATCTCTTTCTATAAAATAAAATTATACTAATTAATATATCATAATAATAATTAAGTAAGCATATAATGTTAATCATTACCTAGCATATCGACAAGGTCTTGATCATAAGAGGAACAATCAAATCGTTTTTCATCTGGTTTCAAAACTTCTTTTTCATCCTTATCTTTTTCACTTTTATCACTCTAATAATATAAACATAGAATTATTAAAAAAATCTAAAATCAAAATATTTGTATTTACCGTTCCATTTGTATTATGACCATTAGTATCTTTTTTCGGACCTTTTTTGACATCATCATTTTTTTTTGCTATCTGAGATCTAGTGGCACTGTTACGGGTATTATTTGGTCCAATTTTTTGATTTCTATTGGCCACTCGTGATGTTTCATTACGTCGAGATGTTTTTTGTGGCCTAACTTGTGGCCCGGGTCTATGTTCAACGGGTGATGGAGGTGGCCAGACATCAGGATCATTATTATTTGCTGGGGGCCATTCTAGGGAGCCACTGCCATTAACCTGTTGACGGGTTGTACCGAACCATGACAATCCATCAACGGGTGATATATCTTCATTTCTATCATTTCTATTATTTCTATTCACTAGTAAATAAATAATAAAGAAACAATTACTAAATTATTTAGATTGATTTTAATTTAAAAATATATATATTTGGGTAATCCATTTTAATGGAAAAATTTATATGCTTTAAGGTCCTCACACACTGCAGCAGGGGCATTAAATTCTATTGTCTTGGCTTTACCGCCGCGGTGAGCGGTGAAATGTGTCCTGCACCATTACACCACCACTGCTGCAGTGTGTGGGGACCTTTGAACTGTACCATTGCCAATTTATTGCATTATAAAAACAATTCTAGTATACTCACATGCTGGAGTAGATGCACTCAGTGGCCTCTCATTCCTTTCAAAGTCGTTACTTCGTAACTGTTTTAATTTATTTAAGGTGTTTGAATACAATTTTAATTGTTCACATTCATCATTAATCTGACGTTGAATCTGGTGACAGCAAGGGAAATACAAACAAAATAACAAACGATAATTTAAAATGCTTGAAACAGATATGACTTACGCTTCGCCAGGTTTCTCGACGTGTCTGAATATCAACAGTAGACAAGAATCGTCCCAATTGTAACTTGGCTCCTTCATAATACACTAATGACGAATCGTAATTTCCGGTCAAAGCCATCTCACGAGCCATGTTAATACTTTCACGTATTTCATCAATCGATACTGCCATAACGGTCATCACAGCTATATGCAAAAATTCCAAATTGTTAAAATACAAAAAAAAAAAAAAGTACAACACTAACGTTTCCATGTGGAAATATTATAATAATTTAGGTGCCTACCTTTAATGGTATGAATTTGAGCTAGGGAATAAATTGCGATTAGGACAATACAAAATTGTATAATGCATTTCACGGGCACCCATTATTACAAAATTGGAGCCTCGCGTAGAACAGTAACATAATATTTCTGGAACATAAAAATTAAAAACACAAATCAAAAAAAAAAATTATAACGAAAATATTGTTTATATTTTATTTTATTGTTTTTTTTTTTTTTTTTTTTTAACGAATTTACCATTAAATCGTATTGGTCGATAGGTCTCGACGAATAATTGTGAGCATAATCACTAAAAATAATAACAATAATCCTATGATATTTACAACGTAACCGATAGAATCAAACAACGATCGAACAACCACTGTGACTGTTTAATGATTTAAACGATTTGTGACAATTTTGTTTTAATTTTGCGAAGGAAAAACATTATCAAATTATGTTATTTTGAGGTACACTCTCTTGTTTAGAACTCAATGACGTTATAAGCTGTTATCTTATCACCGATACACCTCATGCTTAATACATCCTTGCATGGAGCGAAAAAAGCGGGTAAACTAAATAATTCAAATATGGTTACGGTTTATCTCAGAATGACTGAATAAAGCCATTTTTACTTGCGGTTTCCAACGAGGCATTAAAATGTAAAATATTTATTATATGTACGAACTCGATAATAAGCATTTTATGTACCAACTTACTATTTTCGATCCAAAGTCAGAAGGTAAAATATATTTTTGTTGAAACAAACTAATAAAGCTAATACAGTTCTATGAACACTTTATGGATGAACAACTTGGGGTTAAAGAGAATGAAGGTGGGGTATTCAAAAAATAAGCTGTTGGTTAGTTAATTAAAAAAAAAAAATTAACGGGAGTACAATATTATATGTTTACAGTTTATCACATTTTTAACTTTTAAGTAATACGATAATTTAATTCATATATTATGACTAAAGGCGGCCATGTTTTGTGTCAATGTTCATCCTAATAATTTTAATCAGGTAGACCAGTGATTCCCAACCTTTTATGAGCGTGACCATAACATTTGTTAAATTCAACTTTTTGTGACCTTTAAAAAATCATATTAGCTAGGTTGGTAATAACAAAAATAATTCTCATTTACACCAAATTATACTGAAAATATGAACAAAAATAGAAATTACACATACAAGTACACCGATTATTACTATATATACGATAACGATTTTCTACTTCGGTCTTTTTTGTTTTTTTTTTTTTTAAAGATTCGTTCTTTTAATATCCGTAAAAAATCATACTAAAAATATAATATTATGTGAATTCTGCGGTTGGAAACCTCCAATAGACAATCAAGACGCCTGCTTGGCTCTATCTTTACGATTTAATGCTTCCAACCGTTATAAAATTCTAAACTTTAGAATTTTATAACGGTTTAGAATCTAAACATTACAATATTTCGATATATATATATATATATATAGGTATTAACTATTAGGTAGTATTATCTACCTATATTGCACATATTATTACATACCTAGGTATATTATGTAGATTTTACAGAATACATCATACAAATTAATCAATTACTGTAATCCTGCAATTTTATGCTAAAATCTAAAACTTTACCATCCAATATATATATGCACACTGTTATTGTTGCAGATAATACATTCGAGTCATAATATTACGATGTAAATTATGAGCATCGGTATAGATATAAGTTATAACACTATCATCAGAGCGTATGTAATATGTATTTTATATACGGTCAGTTCACATATATTACGATACATAGTCAGATGCATGTACCTACCTATACTACGGTACTTCGTCATTATATATTATGTACCTACATTGTTTATACATTTACCATATATAGCGCGTATTGTGTCTGTTCTTGACACATTTCTCCTCCACCGCTTAGACTTTACTCTTATGGATATATATGTAGAGACGTATAATATAGTGTAATGGCGGTGAGCGAAGAAAACGTCAACGCGCAATAATATTATACCACACAGTGAAATATAGTTTAGCGCACGAGAATCAAAGCAAAAACAGAAGGCCGTCGTATGGTCAGAGCATATATTATAATAGCGTGATGAATGAACACGAGATACAAATACAAACAATACGCGAATATCTGTTGGCAAGTGTTACAAATTACAATAAACATAATATTATTGTGTATTGTGTTTGTGTACTTGTGTGACACAGATGTTGGACGGCCGCCGCGGACCGTGTTATTATTTATTAAAAGTCTATAATAAAGGCTGTGATTGAATGCACTATAAAATGCATTTAAAATCATAAATAGCTTAAGATCCACTTTAAATATTCCGATGAATGCACTAAAATAAGAATTGAAATTGTTCAATCAAAATATTAAAAACCCAAAAAGTAGGTATAGGTATACCCATAATTTCTTACATATTTAAAAGAAAAATTCATAGTTTCATAGACAATATATTATAATCAAAGAAAAGATATTTTTATAACATTTCTTTAATTGATTTTTGAAGGTACTTTAACCAAATTAAAATTCTCATTATTTTACATTTAAGTTTTTAAAAAATTCTTTGAAAAAACAAAAAAAAATTTGCAAAAATTTCACGAATTTCTAAATTTGAAAAAAAAAGATTCAAACTTGAATTTATTGTTATATCATTCAAATTTTGTAATAAAGAAAAGTTATCTTATTACTAAAATAGTAAAAATTAATTTTGCTACCAATTTACAGCCCTATTTATGGTACCTACATATTATGTCGTCCTATTTACATAATATATATAAAAAGAAAATCGATAGGCTAATTGTTAAGCCAAGCGACCAAATTTTAACTAAAACGTCTAAGCGGTTAGTGATAAGAAAAAATAATTTACTTGCAATTAATACATGTACAATAATACTGACCTTGAAAATTAATAAAAATTAAAAATTAAAACGAAGGTGTAGGTGTAGGTAGCTGTATATTATAATATAATGTTTAAAATTTAAGAATATATTAACACAACCTATTATGCAGTGTTAATTTCCATATGCTAATCCACCCAAAATATTTTATTAATTGTAACACGCAAAAATCTATAAATATAAGTTAGGTATACGTTATGTGTAAGTATGACTTTATCGTATATCAAATGTATATATGTTATGTCTTAGTATATGTATTATGTGTTTAGATTTATTGCTAGGTAAAAGTATGATGACTTTTGAGCGTGTAAAGTATTGACGTAAAACCGTATAGCATAAAAGTTTATTATTTAGTTTATCAAATATTATACATTGGAAAAACCTATCTATATATGCGCCTAAACACAAACGTGGCTATAATATATTATATACTATATTCATCTATAATAGTTATCGATTACTGCCGAAGAAAGTTTTTTTAAACGGAGTTAAAATAATATATTACGTGCAGAACTTTGTAAAATATTTTATGATACTCTGCAGTAGTATAATCCACATATATCTTGTCATCGTTGAAACTGAACTACGAAACATGTCATATTGAATAAGGATATTTAATTTAATCATTGTTAATATATTAACTGTCCAAAGGATTTTTTTTAATGTTGCAACAAATATCATTTAACAATTTATTGATTTGAATACCTATAACATGTGAAATGTAAAAAATATAATAAAAATGTAATACCCAGGATAAAAACGACACGCACAGATGTATATATAGGTCAACGTCCTGTGAGAAACGTTTTAATACGAACCAAAATATTTTATATATTATTTATTATATTATTATACAGCCAAAATTGTACGTTAACATTTTTTTAAACTTTATTATCTTTCCTATTTTAAAATATTTAATATTAGAAGGAACAACTTGACAATCCTTGCAAGTATATTATATAATATTATAGGTACTCGCATTGTTAAAGAAACCGAGTTATAACGTAAATATTGAAGGGATCTTTTATGTCCTAGCGACCTTTAGATTTGCTTGTATTATTCGTGGTTACGCACAGAATGATATTTTTACAAGAAGTGTACACTAAAATACTTTAAAGTTTATGCAACGTAAAATATCAAACTTTATAAATATAATATATATATATATATATATTATAATCATGTATTTGAATTTGAATATTCGGTAGAATAATAAATTGAGTAACAATGTGTAAATACTATATTCTACCTATACATAATAATATTATTTTATTAATATTATACAGCGATATACGCTTTTGAAACTTATTAGTTATTGGACTTTAATGATAATATAGAGAGTAGGTATAAGTATATTTCGTATTTTTTTTTATCTTAAATACACACAGGTACCACACGAAAGTCGATATCTGCACAAAAAAGAACCCGAGACAACATTCCTGTATTGTTTTCGTATTTTTCACTCGAAAAACTTCGCGCCATAAACAAACTGGTTCAGACCGATTTCATATAGACGAGCGCGACTTTCTATATTCTTCAACACAATGAAATGGAAACAACTAATAATAATAATTGGCGGATCGAAACTCATAAATACCGATATAAACCATTTGATTAATGTCAATAATGCTGCAGGGATAAAAGTGCGCATTCATAATACCTGCCATAATTATAACTGTGAGTAAACTTTATGCTTACCTATACACTTTTTATTTAAAAAATAATGAAATCGCAATTATTACTTATAACTCGGAACTGTACAAGTGTACAACATAGGTAATATATTTTGTGACGTGTTTACTGCTCGGTAATTATGCCAATTACATATTATGTTATAATAAATACAATATAAAGTATATTATACAAATTACAAAATATCGAATATTATGTTTCATCAACAGAAATTTGTACGGCATTATAAACTGTTTATTCAATTTAAACTTAAATTAATGATACTGCTTTTAAACTAATTTCAAATTAATGTTAAAAAATATAATTAATGAGGAATGACCAAGAATCATATTATGATATTATATAATTATTGATTAAAATATTTTATATTATACCTACATTATACAATGAACTATACAATGAATTGTTTATTGCGACTACTGTAAATACTGAAAATATAATATTATAGTTGTTACTATCCTATAAACTTTAAAGTTAATGAAACGATAATTTCACAGTTAGTTTATGATAATATATTATTATATTGTCGAGCGTAGGCCTTAAGTATTTGATGTTTTGACACACTGAACAACAAATATAATATTCATCGGGATAGCAATTGAAGACACCATACACACATAATTATACAAGTATATAATATTTATGCGTGCGTACAACAAGTTACCATAAACGAACATCAAAAATTACTAATAATAAAAATATATGAATATGTGTACACCTCCAGTCGCCACTCTCCAGAATAGAACCTCGTGAATTGTGTTGCACATTGTTTAACTACATGTATAATGTATATCTGTTCATAAATTACGGTATATTTAAAGTACACAAATTGTCCTCAACTGTAAAATATATACGCATACCTCCTATTATTTCTGTGATGGATATTATATATTATTATTATTTCTCGATTTACCTGGTGAACTATATTGTTACAAAATATAATCGTACCGGATGTATATCAAACGTTTTCGTTATTTATAATACGTATTTTTAGTTCGGTTGAAGAATTCAAGTATAACTATATGTAATCTAATATCTACTTCATTATAATGTATACATGAATCATTTCGAAGTTCCTACATAGGTATAAAGGTAAAGAAATTATATTTGTTTCTAAGACAATAGATTATAATAGATATGTTGTGCATACAAGGTAGATTGAAAAAAAAAAGTGAGCCTTTACAGAAAAGGGTATTTATATAATATTATTGTATAGGTATCGTCGTATCGAGTATCGACAAAACGGAAGATTGTAAATGAATAGTCCTTATTTTTCGTTTGACATTTTGGGTAGGTAAACATTGAACAATAGGTAATCGTTTTTCAGTGACATTTTAAATGAGATTGTGACCTATCCTATTTTTTTTGTTTTCCTATTACTAGAACGTTTCGAAACAAGTGTTTGGCTTAATAGATTATGGGCGAGATGTCACGTAGGTAGTTGAAACACGTGCTAAATAAAAAAAGAATAAATAATAATGTCTAATTTTCTATTCATCGAACCGCGTATAGATAATTTTTACATTTATAAAATATGATAATAATCGATTACACAAATCCTATAGTGGTGACTGGCGATTATGAAACAAAAGTTGTATTATGAGCGTGGTGCTAATAAACGCCGCTAATACAATACTGTGTTTATAAGTGCGTTTACTATCTAGTGTGCATGTGTTCTTATATACATATATGTATGGTAATATGGTGTATTATTATATTGTTTCTCCGTGAAAAAACACGGGTAACTAATATATATATATATTGTACTTAGATAATTATTGTTATAATGTATTATATTATGTAGTCTATGTGACTATGTGTGTATAAGAATTAAAAAACGAAAGATTTGTAATATACGAATTGCACAAAAGAAAATACGCTGCGAGTTCGTCGGGTCACACGAATCGACAAATAACAGCGCTCTATTGTTTTGAAATGAATTGGGTTAATTGTTTGGATTTATATAAGACATTAAGACAACAAAATTAACTTACATTTTAGGTACATAGGACATAACAATATGCATAAGATATATGTAAAAAAAAAAAAACAATAACAACAAAATATTTAATAAAACATTAAATTTGATTTATTTTTAAAATAAATAAAATGCTACCAATTGATATAAATTTATTTGAAACTTATAACGACGCTCGACGTATGACTACATACTGTTGTATATAATATTGTTTATAATAATCGCTTATTGACAAAATATATTATTATACATATTGAAAAATAGAATCGATGGTATCAAGGCGTATCTATAGCCCCCCTTCCCCCAATTTACTGAGTTGACATTATAAAGTTATCAAAGATTAATAAAAAAATTAAAAAGTGTAAATAAAAGATTGTATTATGAGGCTTCGCCCCCCCCCCCCCCATACAAAATTCCTGACTACGCCACTGAGATGTATCAACTATCAACTATAATATTATTATAATATATACTATAATATACTACCTAGTCCAATGCTAAGAATCATGAAGTTGACTAATGTGGACGCATCATTCCTTAGTCGATTTTTATTCCTATAATAAGTTGTATAGATACTAGACAGTATACTAATACTATACTTATATTTTTATATCACAATTTTTAATTTGACTCATAATTAATAACTTTGTTTGTCATTTAACCTCAATTCGTTTTATATATTATATTAATTTTATATTATATATTATTTGGACTGACCAGAACTGTATGCCCTCGTGATATTAAATTAAAAAAAATTAATAAATGTTATTATGTGAGATTATATCATTACAATTATATTTCAAATACTTTAAAAATGTTAGCAACCTATATTTAATATTAGAAAATAATTCCATTTTGATGTGAACAATATGTACACTGAACGGTTTGAATGTAATCGTATTATCGTAATAATAAAAAAAGTTTAAAAGGATTAGCTGTACTCTATAGTGTTGTATACACTTGTATGTATGTAAAAAATGAATCTGATTATATAACTATTGACATTAAACATATTATATATTACAAAGTTTACAAAAAACATTCTTGTTCTTTTTTTTATCGTAATCATAATACACATTTGTATAATAATAACACCAACAACAATAATGTACAATACACAATGGAATATGGATAAATACAAAAGTGCGTAACCGAGTTGCAGTGTAGCATGAAAATGTTTTATGCAAGGAAATATTTATTACTACAATTATCACTATTATAATATGTTCTGGATGTATTTAAAATTAATATCATTGTCTTAAGTAATTTACTATTTTAGCTAATATTTATATACGGTTTACTTTGTACTTAATAATACAAATATCATTGTGATCTGAGTTTAAGAAACGTTTAGTAGTTTTGTTTTGTAATTTGTGTAAAATAAATATTGTGAAAACGTTAATTTATCTTGTGTCTTAAGCTTTAAAGTAACTTCAAACTCAACTAACATCGTTAACTAATTTATAATATTAAATTAATATAAAAAAATATAGAATAGGTAGGTTAGTAGGTAGGTATAGTGAAGAACACAGTACTAAATATTATAATTGTTTATTAACGATTGGGCATAATACGTAGGCGTAGGTACATCACTACTTCATTCGTAAATCCTTTTGTAGGTAGGTACTACTAGGTAGTCTAAATAATTTAATTTATTTGTCATTGGTAACTTAGATGTTTTGAATAAAATATTTTAATTTGCATGTAGAGTCTTAAAAATACTTACAGAAATTATATTTTGCATAAAATGGTATTTTAATTTTTAAAACATTCTAAATTATTTATAATATAATATATCATTCGTATATAATTATCAAAAATTATTTTCATTTATTTAATACTATAATTATGCTAACGTTTATGATCTCAACTAACTTTCGTCTTATATAATAAAATACATACTAATTAATATTATAATTTATAATGGTTCCCAGTTTACACTTATCGATTGCGTACACAGCGTACCTATATACCTAATACCTACATAATATATATCATATTCAGGGGCGGACTGCAGGGTGCAAAATTAATTAGGGGCCCGAAAATGATAATCAGGGCCTGTAAAATAATTACGAACTGGTTTATAGCACCCGGGACCAGTCCGCCTCTGATCATATTTATATAGGTGCATTATATATACATACATATTATGTCGAAATTGCTTTCGTATAGAACATTTGATTATATTACATTGTTATTGTGTATACAAATTATAAACTACTTTTTGAATGTATACCTATCAGCTATAATATTATAATCGCATTAATTAGTGACTTGAAAGCTGCTTCGGCGCTAATGGTAATCCTATACACATACACTTGTCAAACATCCAAATAGTTATTAGCATATAATTGAGCGTAGGTTTTTTGTTTGTTTTTCAAACACTTAACATTATATTATATTTTAAATGGGTAAAACATGTACATACGCGCTTGCAGTTAATTATAATATTTATAAGTGTCGAATCGAAACGAGCGTCGTAAAAGGGAGCTACTCGCTATACAAAATTACAATACTGTTTTGACGACGGAATGAATTAAAATACCACCTAGATACTGAGTATAATATAAAGGGTCAAAGTGAACGACTGTGACGTATATATGCTATAGGATACTTATTGCCATGTATGAATTTTTTTTATTTAGTATTATTTACATATGCCACCTAAATGTGTCATAATATTATTATCCTCGTCCCAACTGACTATAACTGCGCACTATCGCAACGTGGGTAATTCGATAATGTCCGCACATATATTATAATAACAATAATATTATGTAGGACCGCTTGGATACCGTGTAGTGCCGAGTGTTATACCAATATTTACGATGTACGCATAAAATATAATATTATAAAATTTTAATATTTAATTAATTATTTGCATATAAAAATAAAAATAATTCGTATGCTCGTGGTTGGTGTTCCAGGTGGGCTAGACCCTTGTCCAGTGGTGGCATAGAATTTTTTTTGGGGGTGGGGCCCATTGTATTTTTTAAAGTTTTACGTCGCAAATTTTAAAAACGGTCCAATTTGTTAACCTAGATTCTAGGCCAATGGGGGACGGGGCCCTCTGACTACCACTCCTCAAACCCGCCACTGCCCTTGTAATTGGTATGACAAATTAAATATAATAAAACAATACATATAATATTATATTATTATTAGTTATTACTTCTAAACTTTGAAAATACTAATCAGTAATCGACAATATCGACCGACAACGACGCGCATATACGTAGTTGATTTTAAAAATAAACTACTTAGCTAGGTACGATGTACATTAATATTTTAGCGTATAGACGACGCTGCCGGTCGTCCAAAATACGTACATCGCCCATTTGGAATTTTCAAAAATTTTCTTAACCAATATTTAGTACGTAATTTGTATGAATTTGTACAAGTGCATTTTCAAAATTTGTACGGACTTGGTTTTCCCGTTATCGAACAAAAATAATTGGTGGGGCTGGGGTGATGTGATTTCAGCCCCACCCAAAGTTAAAAATTATAAATTCATAGTCAATGGGTGTATTATACTTGGTGATATTCGCTGCGCAATTCGTCGAGCTGATTTCGTGGAAACTATCGTTGTGTCTGGCTATATATACTCAATATTTTCTCCACGATTTTCCAAATATTTACCATATTTTTGACATAATTAATTTTCAGTTCCGAAGTTATTAATATAATTCTATAATAAAAATTCTATAAAATGCTATAGCCATTTCGTGGGGTGAGTTCGAGAACATTCACATTACATAGATAATCACGTTCGTTGTGTCCATCATTCTAAGATCATTAAAAATATGATGCCTGATGAATACAGCCGAACTTGAAGCCATTGCGTTTAGAAGAAGTGGAAACAAAAAAATCTACTAAAAAAAAAATATGCTGTACATCAACTGAACGGGAATAGTATAGAAAAAAAGGCCAATTTCAAGAAAATTACGGTAATTTACGTAAATGCCCAGAAAAATGTATTCTTTCTATCTAATGTATATGCAAACATTTGATAAATTAAAATTTTAGTTAAGTTTTTAGTTAAAAAACAGTTCTGCATATACCTATCCACAATAATTTGCTATGAACGTTTGAATTTCGAATTTTTCAAAATTCATTAAAATCACGAAAATTTGAAAATTATTTCTTCTATGTATATCTTAGATTTTAAATTGTATTACAGGATTCCACATAAGTTTTCCTGCATTTAACAAAAACAAATAGTTTATCGGAAAGTCAAATACATTTTTTATGAACGTTTGAAGCTGGACATTGAATATATTCACCTGTAAATTAACTAATTAACGATTATATTATTTTGTTGTAATTCAAAAACTATTAACCGTAGTTACTTGAAATATTCACAAAATGTTTATTTTATTATTTTATATACATGATGAAATTTTCAAAATATTTTGACCCGTTTCGAGCTATTTATAGACATTTAATATATAGGCTGGTGAATTTTAGGTGGTAGCAAACTTTGTAAGAAATTAAAATAAAATCAAATTTGTTATTTATGCGTTTATGAAAGTGCATAAATAAATAATATACATAAATATTTTTTTAAAAAACATTAGTTATACCATTTATGGTAACTTATGTTCATCGTACATGTACCTACCTAACGCAAAATGAACGAGGACATGGATAAAGACAAAATTAGTATTAAAGTGGTAATATTATACCTATTTCATCATACATTTTTTATTTAATATTCCAAAACAAAATATTTTTATGAGAATTCCAATATAATCATAATATAAAAATCGATTTTTGAACAAGTGGGTACCTAATCATAATCACAGGGTAGATGCCCGTCCTGCGAACTAAACTTTTTTCAAATATAAGGCAATCTTATATCTTGAACCATAGTTGAAATATTAAGAGGACGTTACACCGACATCTTACATAGCAAATTTTACGCTAAGGAAATCACGTTTAGCTTCGTTGTTTCAATAAATTAGAGTGAATTATTAAAAGTAAAATTATTATCTAGACAATGTCATAGGCTTTTTTTTATATCTTAATTTTAAAGCAAACTATGAGTATTTTATGATGTACAACCAATTTAAAATTTTAAAATACTCATAACTCGCTTTAAAATTAAAATATAATAAAAAATCTATGAAATTGCCTAGATAATAATCTTACCTTTAAGTTTTATAAGTGGTCAATTCACTTTGATTTTTAAACTAACGGAGCTAAAACGTGATCAGCTGTTTAGCGTAATATTTGCTATATGTTACGCACTTGTAAGACGGAGACATCAAAATATGTTAGCGTATAACGTCCTCTTAATAATTTATCTTCGTGTAGGTATTTGTGTTACCAAAAACACTGTACTCCCCACCCCCCTCCCCCCTTCCCACACACACACATACCGGCCAGCTAAGTCTGCTCACGCCTATGTAGGTAGTTACAAGTTAATTAATTATGTGTATAACTAATATACATAATAACTCATAAGTCGGTATTTAAAGTTTAGATGAGCTGTGTATTAATAATTTAATAGTAAGACAGCATTTTGCTGGGTACTCTTGTGAGTCTTGTACTCTTGTGCTCTTTCACAGCTCCGCCCGGCACCCGTCTAAACTTCAAATGATAATAATAATAATAAATAATATCTTTATTGCTAGTTAAAATATTGCACAGGAGAAAAATAATAATTAATATACTTATTATACTCGTGTGAAATTCAATAATTTATAATACGAATCACATTGTGTATAATATATATATATATACGCTATACCCATGTGTATACATAACAAATAATAATATAGAGTTGATTTCGTCATAACCATGAAACCATGAATGTTATACACGTATAACGTCATAGTGTAGATATATAATATACATCATAATATTATATTATAGAAGTTTATATTTATATTGTATTATTATCGATAGCGTTCACTCTATTGTAATTTGTAGCATTATTTAATAACTAATTTGATACTTAATAATAATAATAACGCATCAGCCCATCGGTGGATAAATTGATATGTATTTCTCCATCGTCAGCGCTTTATTTTAAAACGTAATTTTTTTGTTCGTTCATTGTTGAATTTAAATGAAAATTAAAGGATGACTAAAAAACCAAACACGTGGGGATAATGGTGTATGTCAGGGGGGAGGGGGGGGTAGGCTGATTTTTTAACATACACTATTGGATCGACATTAAAAATATTATTTATGGACACCAGTGGCTTAGCCAGGGGAGGGTCCGAGGGGGCTGCAGCCCCCCCTCCCGAAATTAAAAAATTATTTTAATGGTCTATGATAGTCGCTCAAAAAGTCTTAAATTGTATTTAAAATATTTAAAAATGTACTGTAAGTATTAACACTTTTCAGCCATCTATTTGTGCTAGTAGGTACGTATTTAATGTGTAAAAGTCTAAAAGTTGATTAGTCCCTCCCGAAAAAAAATCATGGCTACGCCACTGATGGACATCGTGTTATGTCTATAGATAAGTTATTATGAATATTTAAAAAAAAATGGTCAGGGAGGGATCTATCCCTATCACCCTCGCACCATCTGTTGGACCATCACTGCGTGGGACTACAATTTCATTCTCTCCACACAAGAACGCCATACTAAGAACGTATATACGATTCGGTATATAAGAAATATAATATAATTATATTAAATATTAATTAATTATAATATAATGGGTATGGTTTAAAGACGGTTAATATTGTTGCCAACGAAAATGCTCATACGTTTCGATAGGTACACTGGTATTTGATGTACCTATTATTGCAGCGATGATTGACGATGTTGATTTTGTGTTGGCCGGTTAAAATTGCGCGTAATTGGCGTAGGACGCGGTGAACGGATTTGTATTTTTCTGTGTCGTTTTGAAATATTTCCCGGCGAGGATCAAAAACAAAAACAACGCCTATACACAAACAACGCCTCTGCACTGACCATATATACCACGCGGGTACCTAATTGATTTATATATGTATATATTATAAACGCGCGGTTATAGGGTGCAGCCGTGAGTTGTAAAATCTAAGTCCGGTGCGGCGGGTGCAGTAATTTCGTATATTTTAACAAATAAAAATCACATACCTACATCCGAATAGAGGACGCGGACGGTACTACATATGGATTCAAAAGTCAAATATTTTTTTATAATGCACCTATATTGGATTGCGACGACGGCGTAGGAGTAACACTTCCGATTCCACCAGAGCAGCCGGAATAAGAGTTAAAATATTAATAAAAGGTTAAGATACCTAATTGACATATACCTATATAATTATTATATTATAAACGCGTGGTTGTAGCCTATAGGGTGCAGCTATAAGTTGTAAAATTTAAGTCCGTTGTGGTGGGTGCAGTAATAGTGCATGATTTTGATATTGCATATGATTTCGTATATTTTAAAAAATATAAAATTCGAGGCATACTTGCAGCAGCTGCAGCATCCGGATGGAGGACGTGGACGGTATACTACTATGGGTCCAGATTTTTTTTTATAATGCACCCATTTATAGATCGCGACGACGGCGTAGGAGTGACACTCCCGATTCCGCCGGAATAAGAGTTATACAGGCCGATCCAATAAGGGGAGAACCGAAAAAAGCGTCTCGGCCGAACCGGTTGTATAAATTAATATGAATATTATATATTACTATTATAGTCGTGCGGTCGCACTCACGACCACGCGGGCCACCACCAAAAAGACGATAACGACGTCGACGAAACGCGATGAGCTAATATCAACGACTGACGATAAAAAGTGAGGTCGCGAAGCACGCGGTCGCAGATGTTGCGTGGACCCGCGGCGGCGTGCTAATACTCTCCCACGGCGCGCGGCCTATGTACGGCTCGAAGATCCGACGTGCGCGCGCGGCGGCGACCGTTAATATTATATAATATTATATTATATTCCATGTTGAATATGAATTATTGAATTCTGAAGTGTCTAAACGAAAATTAATACAGGATAACGAAACGTTAATAATTATTATCCACAATAGTAAAAAAAACATATTTTGAATAAAGGCGATAAATAAAATTTCTGCATTAATATTCAGCTACTGCGTCTGCACACTGTTTTGTGTCTCGATATATTTTTTACATTGTGTTATGATAATAGCAAACTTTTATACTTTCATAGATTTCCAATTAATTAAGCTAATATAATACGTAGTACTTGTAAAAGAAAATTCGATATTTAAATTATTTTTCAAGAACGCACTTGTTGGAAAATAGTATTTAATATTAACTCGTCACAAAACAATCGAAGAAAATATCATTATATCTTTTATAATTGATAAAATCTAATGAATTTATAATTTTAAAGGGTTGTTCGGTGGGGTCCTCATAATATTTCTTATATAGAAATTTAAGTATATAATGTGTGTGTGTGTGTATCGGCTTAACTAAAAAGGATAGAGTCTAGACTGCCAGGTAGAGGTTACTAGGTTAGTAACCACAAAAGGCATACAGTTGATAGTTCTAACCTGAAACCTAAATAAGTGTCTTTGAGGCTTTAAAAAATGTACTGTTTTTATTCAATCACGTGGTATATATACGCCACTTTGTATAATATAATATTACATATGGAATAATGTTTTTATCAATTTCGTCCCCATACATAAATTCTAAATCCTATATTTAAGCATGTGTACAATATGTACTGTTTTGCAAGACTATAACGGCCGTATACTATGTCGTTCCCGGGGCACACTTTTCGATTTCGACCGTAGTCTCTAGTAGTGAAAACCGACAATCAACATAATTATGTTATCGTGACAGATGTGAATAATTTCTCTCTCTCTGTCTGCCTGTTCGTCTGGCTATCACTATTTTTTCGTCACCGCCACATTACAATACATAAGTACTATTTAATATCGATATAATATATTATATTATATATATTAATATTATACATAACAACATAATCATCGTTCGATTTTACCTTTCCCGCACCATAATAGGACGTATGCCGCTGCGCAAGGTTCGTGGCCGGCCGGTCTTCAATGACACCGCAGCTGCGAATGCGTACGGATTCTGCTCGCCAATATATTATTATTTATATATAATAATATTATGTTATATAAATATTATTAATATTTTAGTTTATTGTTCTATTAAAAAAATCATATCCGAGAGAATAAAACGCACTCGCCGTACAATACCGAAACGTCGTCCGAGAATATATTATTTATTTTTTACGGAAAAACAAAACGAGGCACGACGCGTGTGTACATACATTATCATTCATTATAAACGATATTTTGAATAATATTTTTAAACCACTCACATAATCGTCTTAGTTATTACTGTCGTGATGATATTATATTATTGCGGCAACGGAAACCGCAGACGTACTGTAATGAAATGGAAACCGGTGCGACTGGCAGTTATTGTACGCGGCCGAGAACGATTTCGTACGGTGTCGCCGTGTGTTGCCGTTCGGGTGAGCCAAGGTCGAGGCAGCTGAGTCGTTTGAAATCGCGTGCACGTGGGGTTAAACGACACGCCGTGATGAGCACATGACGATACGCGACGATCGGAATTTTACTTTTTTCACCCTGTTTTGGTACCTAGACCCCTGTATCCGCCTCCTTCCCCACAGAAAAAATCCATAATAATCCCGTTTTGTTCAGACACTACACATAATATTTTATACCGCTATTTCTTATTATATTATTCGCAGTGAGGAAGTATAAATTATACACTTCACCGCATTATGCCTGCCCTACCGGGTTGGCTTGAACTAGGAAATTGATATTATAATATTATTTACTGTTTTATTATATGGAATTGAATGGATTTTGTAGACCAGACGTCCGAAGAGAAGACAATCATAAATAATATTACTTATGCTAAACTATAATTAATTTCTATTTAGAATTCATCGAAAATAAAATGTTTAAATGTTGACAAAATCGTGTAGTAAATGATAGGTAGATAGTTAATAATATTGAAAATACATAACAGATAATGATCATTGATCATGTGGTTACAGTTTCATTAATAATCTAACCGTCTATTAATTTTTTTTTTTTAATGTCGGCCTATTCAAATGCTTAAGCAACATATAGAAACAAACGTTTGCTTTAAAAATAAAATCGAAATATGTACATACAAAAGGATGGGATACAAAAATCGAATAACATATTATATTGTATACAGAACATGATTGAAAAGAGCTGTTATTGATGACGTTACCCGGGGAGTGGGGTGCGCATACTCGACTGGTCTACACATCGCAGTATCTACCTACGCACGTTCTACTCTATTTTTCAAATCCCAATAATCCTACAAATTTTTTGTGATGTTAACCCTTCTTCTTCTGCTCCGCCCGTTTGGTCATATCAATTACACGACACTGCGACAGAATATCAAGAATATGTATTAATCGCGTATAATAATAATAATAATAAACACCGGACGTGCACGTGGACACTAGCCAACACGCCGGGTGCGCTCGTCTAGACGCTCGATCTGCTGTCACGGCGACTCTCGAATAATATTATTGTTGTGTTTGTATTAATCATGTGTTAAAATAGTATAAAGCTTAAGTCTATTCCATGGTTTAAGTATTTTTACACTGCGCGTGACAATATTTCAAACGTTCACGATTTGACGCGTTTTTTCGTCCACGAACACATTATATTTTTTACGACTCGTCGTTTCATAATATTATTATGCGTAGAAATTACTAGTAGATTTTTATGAGTTTATATTATGCTGGGTACGGCGGCGTACACTGCGTCAGGTGCAGTGCAGTACTTGTTTTCGATCTACGGTTTTGATTTCAGTCACTGCTTTCTAAGTAGGTACTTTCGGTAATTACTAATATTATTGCAATCGTTAAAATAGTTATACGACATGATGCCTATAGCCCATATTGTGTACCTATTGGATATTCATTACAAAAGCTCTCGCAGGTACCTATATCGGTTTGCGCCTAGTCATGATTGGTCCGGGTTTTCTCCGCAATTATCTCATCAAACATCGGCCGTCGTCAACTAGTTGAGTGACTAGTTTAGTCGGATATTATATAGTACGCATTACGATTTTGATACTTTTACCGGCGCCCGAGTTGTATTTAGGTAACGTAGGTCTTTTCTTGTCCGACATAATTGTATTATCATACACGATATAGTTTGATAAGTTCTGCGTAGGTTCTGTGCAAAAAAATAAAAGTGAAATAAATAATTAGCAAAAGTGAAAGAGGTTTAAGGAGCATATTTTATAATAACATGAGATTCGTATGTCGTGTAGGAAAATCGATTTTAGTTTCGACTTCTAGATAGACTTCCCGACTACTAACCAGTATTAAAAACCCGAGACAAGTATTTAACGCTCGACGAAAACATATACTACTTTATAGTCTATAATTATTTTAGAGGGAAGTATGTACATTATTTTCAACACATTATTTCTTACGGCTAACGACTAACGAGACTATTATATTATAGTGATCGTTTAATAAAAGATAATGATGTATAAACTTTTTTTGAAGTTTGATCTACTATAATATTCCGATATAATATAAAATATATATCTTTAATCTTTATACAATCAGCCTGCAATATTATTTTGTATAATATATTATATTCGCTTAAGGCTCCGAGGTTAACTACTGGATAGATACTCATAGAAATATTAAAAAAAAATAATTTTATTTAATTAGGTATTCAGTTGGCTTATAATTTTTATTAAATCACGTCATCTCACGTAATTTACTCGGTTAATAAATTTCGTGATGTTTGTTTAAATAAATAAAATGAAGGAACTCTTAGAAAAATTGAAAAATATGATTTTTAAGTAGTTATTACATTTATCAAATTTAATTTGATTTTGTTCGTCAGACAATATTATTATCATTACTTGTCTTTTACTTATAGTTTGTTTAGTCAATATTTATTGGTATTTGTTCAATATTAAATCACATTTTAAATGCGTATATTACCTACGTAATATAATAATATAATATAATAGTATAATACTAACTACTACCACAATACATACGATTAAACTTATTGTCCAACATTTGTTTAAAAAAAAAAATAGAAAATAAAGTCATCCCTATATATAACTTTTAATACTATTATGTGTGTGTAATTGCAATGTAACGTAAATCGTAATTAACTTTATTTATTATATTTTTTTATTATACTGCTCTATAAATTATAATACTTTAGTTAGAACTTTTGGAGAAAAAACTGATTGTAAGATTAGATTAATGTAATTAGATAATATAATGTTTTAGTATTTATGAGAAATATGACTTATTATTCGCGTAATTATTCGGAATGTTGTGAGCTGTGGCCCTTTGAGTGTTAAAAACTTATAAGTTTATGACCGTCGATACAATTTACAGTAATTTTTTTGTTGAAAAATATAAATCAGATGTATATTAAATAATACGCATTTGAAGCCACAAAGAGTGAAGTGGTGTTTCTATATATTATTTAAAGAACAAAACAAATATTAATAATAATGACTAATGAGTAATACTAATTGATTTTCTGGTTTTTATTTTTATTGTAATCTATTAAAACTGTATCGAGTTGTTTTACTCGTCATATATAATATATCATATAGGTGAAACGTATGACTCAGATATTTATTAAGAATCAAATTATGAAACACCTACGCTCGTTTTAATATAATATTAAGTAACAGTAACATTTCACACTCCCCGAAAGACTTACAACTTAACACTAAATAATGAAAATACTATAAGCGTATAGAATATTTGCATAAAATTAACATAAAAATTACAATTAAAGAGTGGGCATCAAAAATAATAGAGTATTATTTGTATAAAAACTTGGTGCAATGTCATCAACATTTTTCATGACTTGTAAACTGTATATTATACTGTAATAATACGGTACATTATTATATAATATGTATTATGTATACCTATCTAAATAGTATAATATACAGTATACACATAATAATAAATTAAATTGTTCACTAATTTGTCTTGTCTACTTGCTAACAAATATTTATTTATACGGCCGTGAAAAATAAATATTAATGTAGTGCACTAGTGCAATAATATATAAGTAGTAAAAAAACACATTATTTTTCTCAAAGGGCGTTTTTGTATGTACATTTGTTTAATATTTTGGAATAAAACATCATTATCCATTACCCAAGGGCCACCTAGACCCAACTTTTAAAGTTAACTATTAAGTCGCATACTCGCGTGGTGATTATTATAATTTATAAGATATTATTTTTAACTCACCAGTGAATTTTAATAAATAGGTAGGTAGGTAATATTATATTTTATCATATTCGCTTCTATCACCGTTTGGCATCCGTTCTCATACAATTCAGGTTTTAATTGCACAAATTCTATCTTCATATTTTCTTATTATGCTATACAAGTATATTAATATATTGTTGGTTTTATAAATATTAATTAAAAAAAATGTAGGTAATGTATTAATTTATACAATATTTTAATAATATATTAAGTAATATAATATATAAAAAACAACACATTTCATTGAATAATAGTTTCGTAACAGGAAAAAAACTTTATTGATTGTGGCTTTTGTTTTTTAGGACTTTGTTGGTCGTGCAATACAGTAACATATACGTTATACAAGTGTACAACTTCAAATATATGAAATAACAGAACACGATTTTATTGTAAGGCACGTGAAAACCTTGACAGTTATGATACTGTTTCAAGGACTACGAATATTGTGATATCCAATATTGCTGCGGGCCAACAAAAACGCAACGACCTTTGAAGACATTTTTATTCATAAAATACTTTTGTACACATTCTTCTTCTTATTTAATTGAAATTCTTGACTATACATGGAATAAATCTTTTACTATCAATACTAATTACAGTATGGTGTTTTAATGAATAATATGAATTTATAGTAACTTTATTTACTATTACAGTATTACGCTAAACTGAATAAATACTTGTTACTGCTGTGATCGATTGCCAAGTGCCCATGGCCGTGGATGGAATGGTCGGACGGTACTCATCTACTATAAGTACTTTATTACAATTTACAAATGCCCCAAACTGTGAGTTTAGTTCAACTATACCACGAGACTCTAGTTTAATTCAAGTCTAAGCACTGCTGTATAAGGTAAATGATTATTTTCATAATTATTATTATCCCCGTTAGAATAATGATAAAATTAATACCTGTAACCTGCTTCAGGTAATGCAAATTTAAATCTGAATTTTAAAAAAAAAACCGAATACACAGGACCTGATTTACGGGTTTTATGTCAAGTATAAGTACTTACATTATATTTATAATATTAAAGTGAGTGGAGACCCCATCACAAAACCAAAGCTACACACAAACTGCTAACTAAAAATTAAATATAGGTCGACCCGTAAACATGAGTGAGTTATCTTCCGGGCCCCCCACCTTGACCAATTTATTTAAAAATTATGTAAGTAATAATTTTCAAATATTTTCAAATTGGTTTGCTGGCATGACCCCAGCAAATAAATTTAAAATTTCGAATCCAATCTAGTACCAATCGTTTGTGTTTGTAAGTTCAGTATAGTCATAGTATAATATATTGTTATGTCGTACATTATATTATAATTTAATAATACAACTTAGAAACCTTTTACATAAGTCAGCTGACTACATAATATTATTATAAGTTCAACTATGCAAAAACATAAAAATATTATATTATTATCCTAATGTTAATATATAATAATATAACATATTTATTAATTTATTAAGCTGAACATTAACAAGTAAAAAGTTAAGTAACTTTTAACTAAGTTAGAAAACATGTTTCTTTTTTAAAATTAACTTCTAACTTAATTAGTTAATTTTTTTCCATGTTTCAATATTTCCCATAGATTTTAAAATATTATATTTTGTTTAGTAATTTTTTTAATTTTTTTTTTCAAATTTGGACAACATTTTATAGCTACTAATTTAAACAAAAAATAACAATTTTTAGTTATCTTATTGTAATCTAAAAATATTTTTTACGGGAATTTGAAACTTTTAACGTATATTATTATTTATTATACCCATTACATACAATGACATTTTCAAACGCAACGTCTTCATTAAAAAATAAGTCTACCTACTGTATTACTAATACTATTAAACTAATAGTATAAAATCAATTACTTTAATATCAATATATCACACAATGTACTTAGTAATATAGTAATATAGGCTGACTGCAGACCATTTTCGCTCAATATCGTTTTTCATACATGCATTTATTTATCATTGAATTCAAATTTAAAGTTTAACACATACATTACAATTTACAGTTACGAGTCACCCGTATTCGACACTTGCTGTACATCAGAGTGGTTACCTATTTTCCCCCTTTTTTAATTTAACATTCATACATTTCACTAAATACTTTCATTGATTTTTTAAATAATACACCTAGTAGGTATTTTAAAATATTTTATCATATTTAATTTAACAAGTGCTTATCCAATCCACCATAGGTGGTTTTCCCATTTCATCGCGAATTAGTTCATAAAGCTAGGTACTCTGTCGCTTATTTGCTTGTTAAGCCAAGATATTATAATAAGTGCTGTTTTTTATATTTGTTCAATTTACACGTACAGATAGTTTTAAATAAAAATGATTTCATTGATTTATAAATATTCTATATATAGAGTATAGACTCTAAAGCACATAAAATCACTTCTCATGTGACTATATATTATGTTTACGTTAAATATTTTTGGCCATCTCCTCTCGAGACTTGTCAAAAACAGTAAAGAACCACATCTGCGTATATATGCACCATTGCACCGCTCACGCACCCATCGTCAAATACCCAGAAAATCGTGTGACAAATTATCAAAATAAAAGTTTGATTTTGGAAGAGAACATTTAGGTAAAATACAGTGTCTGGAGAGTGATGACGCGAAGTATTAGACGGCAGTGACGTTGCGTCAAAAGTCTAAACGCACAAAACGTTTGACGCGTCGTCGAGGAATGCAGATCAGAAAGATACATAATCTGTCTTCAGTTATTTGTGTCTTAAGTCTATTCCGTCTCTATTAATTGTTGTAACTAGACGTACGAGAAATCCATTCAATTAACGAAACTATTTAAGAACTTTTCAATTTGGTATAATTAAAGCTCCACTAATCTCGTGTTCAGAAAAATATGTAAAAATAGGTTTTCGATTTCAATTTTCAATTACTAACACGAGATCATTCTCAAATATCAACTCGGAAAACCAGCAAACGTATTGTGCAGCCACTTCAGCATGATTACAAACTGTATATTTAAATAATTACCTTTTAAATACCTATCTAATAAAAATGTGATGCATCTCTTTTTAGTTTATATCTGTTAACGAAGTATTTAATTATTTTAAAAAAGATAACAACATAAAGTAAACGAGTAAATAGTTGAAGACTGAGAGTGACGTGTCATAATACATATATATATTATATTTTAATACAAATATGTACCTACGTTTAAATGCGTGTACCTAGGCGCACAGACGAATAGTCTTTTACTGTAGTTATATACATTTTAACTGCAAATAAGTTAATTTAATGGTTAATAATGTCATAAAATACAATAGTAATAATAATTATTGCTGGTTTTGGGTCATTAAATAACAGTTTAGGTACGTATATTATACTCCAATGACATAAAATAATCAACCAACTTAAATCATTTAAATTCACAATGCACATTATAATGTTATACCTCATATATCCAGCTATGTTACGGCGAATGTACTCACGCAATTACGAACGTGGCCATCACATCATATAAATTAATAATATAAGTTCTGATTTTTGCCAAAATGATGTGAAAGTTGTAAAAAAAAATTATAAAACTTTATAACAATATATTATTACTAAATATTTTTAAAAAAAAAATAATAATAATATATATCGTACCTGATTTTATGCGTTTCGTTCTTCACCGTGGGCTTACGTCGTAGACTTGTGGACTGCTCGAGACTGCTTTCTACTTGAAAGCATCGTCGGCGTGGCTTACATCGAAATATAAATATCTATAACACCGAGTCCGAGCGCCAAGAAAACGAGAAAAGTTCGAGAAACTGGAACAATATAGCAAAAGAATAACTAAGAAAATCAATACTGAGTAGTATTATACTGATAGACCCAAAGAATTGATGGTACCTATTAGATAGTTGTCTAAACACGATATCTTAAGTAATTCGTTATTATTTATAATCGATAAATTCGATATTATACAGCCAGCACGTTTATACTAATGTTTTTTTGTCAATAATAGCTATACTGCAATACATTACAGTTGTTCACTACATCGATTGCCATAGAATTAACTCACGATCGGACGATCCTCAGTGGCGATTTAGGATTTCGCTGCTCTGGACACACATTTTCGTTATGCTCCTTAATCCGGTTCTGATGTAATATATTATTATGTTTAAAACAATTTAATTTACCTATTTTATAATGCAGGTATTAATGCAACATTGTATAAGAACTAAATGTATTATGAAATACTATTTGAACATTAGAAGTATGTTATAGTAGTGTTATACCATAGACATAAGAAGAATTTTATACCAATGTATTAATATTGAATATTTTAAATACATATAAACTATTATCGAGTAATTATTATATTAATATTGTATTTATTTAAGTTTTAAATATAAAATAAACAAACACAAATAACTTTCTATCTGCTTTTGTTCTGGGAACCCCCCATACATTATTTCCTTATAACTTAATAATGTTGTAACATTTACTGTGTTTTAATGTTTAGTAGGTACCTACCTATGTTCATAAAATTTAAACGATCGTCGTTCATAGATATGATTTAACTCTTTTTATGAGTATATTATGTACTGAATGCTGTTCCGCTGAAGTATTTGATGCAGTTCAACAAAATACTTAACCGAGGTGACGATTTTATGATGTGAACCACGTACGGAACACGTTCTGAAAAAAGTTTAAAATTAAATCGTTGCGGTCGAATGCCAAGCAAAATAATGAGGGGTGATATACATCCGACTTCCGCGATTGGACCAAAACGTCGTACGCCACGTGACCGTACGACCGAGACGATGTTTATTATACAATATGGTTATATTAATACGATTATGATATATTGTAAAATTTAAATTATTTTAATTAAATAGGCTTCTCTTTTTCCGACGCATACAACAAGTCTAATATATTATAAATTCATAAACATAATAAATTCTACGAACTATAATGCCTATAATAGTTGCAGAAATAAACATACAATA
Organism: Acyrthosiphon pisum; assembly: GCF_005508785.2. Classification (NCBI taxonomy): domain Eukaryota; kingdom Metazoa; phylum Arthropoda; class Insecta; order Hemiptera; family Aphididae; genus Acyrthosiphon; species Acyrthosiphon pisum. Next base: position 39,629,504 of record NC_042496.1, read on the forward strand.
AATATATATAACTGTCTATCTTAATATCCTATACTTATAATCTAATGCTGTTGAAAGTTTTTCTAAAATACAAACCTATTAAAATGTGTTAATTTCTAAAAATAATAATTTTCTTTTATCACTTTACTTATTTTACAAATTGTTTTCAAAATTCCATGGTTTCTGGGAAAACAATTATACTTACCTATACAATATTGTACAAATTAAATAAAGTCAAGAAGTAGATTTTTATTTCAAGCCGTATTTTGGAAGAAAGTTTAATTTTTCCCCTCTTTAAAAATAAAACTTTTAAATTTTTTAATCAGATATTTTTTATGGACGTTTATTTTCTAGGTACTTATTTGGTATTTGGAAGCACTATGAGAAATTATATAGAAATTCGAGCAAACAATATTATTATTATATCGCTTTCTTTGAGAAAATTAATCATATTGAAATATTGAATCGTTGATAAATTCCACCATTCAGTCCTGAATACTTGTGAGGTGTGGTTACGGATTTTTAAAACGTTATATTTTATTCACAATATTATATATTTCCTTCGTGTGAACATGGCTATATAATATGCTGTCGAAACGCCTATTTTGTAACCAGCTTTAAAGCTAACTTTATATTGAAAATCTTTATATAATAGGGTTGTCACTTGTCACCATTGTCAGATTATTTGATTAATAAAATAAATAGCAGGTAAAGAAATAAGAGTTCATTACTTTAATATAATATAGTATTGTAAATAATTATGTACCTACTGCTTAATGCTTAATATACTTTAGTAGGTAGGTATGAGGTATCTATTAAATTTTTTTAAATTATTTAACATAAAATTGTACAACGATTCCTACCTTTTTTTTGCTAAAAAATAAATATGTTTATTGTTTCAATGAATATATAAATATTTATGTTAAACTTTAGTAACTTATATAAATAAATAAATAAAATTGTTATATCTCTATAGTCTAAAGTCTATAAATTATAATAAAAAAAGTTGAAAAAAAATAGTTTTGTCAAATAATAGCACACATACACTAGACAAGGGCAATCAATATATTAGTGTTCTTAAATGCATTTTAAGATGGATATAGAAGGATGCTTCAGATATCATGATAGAGAGAATTTTTTTGTAAAATAGAGAGATAAACTTTCACGTTGTAAAAAAAAATATTGAAGGGCTGACGGTGAGCGATGCGAGCAGGAGGCAGTGCCATTAGCTGTAGACTAAAGTTATGTAGTTAAGAAAATATATTTGTGGGGGTTTTCTATTTCCGATAAAATAAAAAAAATATGTGCCCATCATTTAGCAGTTGTGTATAGTTATGCTCTTTATATTATATCTTTATTTATCACCCCTCCCCCTACATGAAAAATGTTCCTTGCCGTTCCTGCGCTACTGCGTAATGGCATGTTTGCTTAAAAAATGTCTGCGTATACACGCGGTCACACGGAGGTTATCAAATCGATTTTTACGGAAACTTGACGTAGACGTGTCGTCGTTGGAGTTATTCACGGGCAATTTTCACACTATATTATTTCGGTCGCGGTCGAGGTTTCCGAATGCATATAACCATAAAACCGTCTGCCATCGCGTAATGCGTCTCCGAATCCCTGACTGGGGCGGCGGTGTCGTGATAAATGATCGTCGTCTTCGATTCGTCGCCGTCTCGGAAATGTTTCCGCGTCTATTTATAACGGATCCGTGCTTACGCACACACAATATAGTATAATAATGCGTGTTGTACTATATATGAAATACGAGGTGTTCGTAAGGTTCCGGACACCTTGACGTATTGATCCACATAGGCGCAATCAAATTTGGCATCTGCGAGTACCCACCCGGAATTTAAACACCAACAAAAGTGCGAAAATAGGTATATTAAACATTTTTAAAGTTAAGACGACATTCTGCGGTCGGTCGGTCGCATATATTTCTAATACGATATAATTATTTACAGGGCAAAATTACCAATTTGAAAGTAAAATATCAAAAACAACAACCACCGACGAGAGAGATCGAGATAATGCGTTAAATAGTATTTTTGAATTTAAATTTGAAAAAAAAAACGGTATTTTGGAACCGAGGAATAAGTAAATTACCGTGTCTCATGCAGTAACAGTGGGAAATTTAAATAACATATACTGAAAGGGGATGAGGGCGAAGCATATAGGTATAATGGCATTGGTGTGTTGGACTCAGACGGCGACGAATGAATCCTATGAATGCTATTTATATTTGCATTTTTATTTTTTTTTATTAATTTTGAACTGATTGCAAAGTTGTCCATGCTAACGCGGATCAGACTTCAGCCCCCCGCAACGGCGTATGCCTCACACACGCACGCCGCGTGATCTTCGCGACACCCTGTATACAGCGTGATACCCGCGCGCACGCACTACGCACACGCACGCCGAAACACACGCGTCGCCGGCGGCGTTGCACCGCCGTGACGCGCATTGCCGAAAAGCGCGTGCACCGCCGCACCAAAAAGCGCGTGCACCGCCACCGATTACTACTGGCCCGTGGCGTGCACCGGCGGACTCGCGCGCACAACGTCCCGACGGGCGACGACGGTGAATCGTCGTGTGCAGCGGCGGCCAGGCGCCGGTGGACGACGGTGTGAAAATCCGAAAGCCGTCAAGTCGGTAGCCGGCAGGTAAGAGAAAAAACCGTACACGTCATAAAATATTGCATATTAAGCACTTACTACGTCGTTTTTTTTTTAAATACCTACGCGTTTTTTATCATACATTAATATGAAAAAAACACTATAACAACGGTCGTGTCCTGTAGTCGGTGCCGATAATTATACACTGGCGGTGGGGGGCTACCGTGTCGTAGGGGTACATTTTTATTATTATTATTACCATATATATCGATCGGCCGAAGAGAGGCGCCGCCGTCCCCCACGTGGGCACACATTTTACGTTTTTGACCTCGGGACGAGTACGACGACGACGATGACGTATACAGACTATTTAATATTACTTCGTCTTTACCCCTAAACGCGACGGCGGTCATATTATATTATAATATTAATTCACAGCTGACAAACGATCGCGGACGGATTTCGACGATGATCGTCGTCGTCGCGGTCAATCGTCACTGTCAAAAGAGTCGTTCCGTCGGACTGGTGCGTCGTTGTCTCCTCGGAGTCTGCAGTTAAAGGAACATTTTATACGTCAGCTTAAGATTTTCAAGTTTAAATATTAACTGTTTGCAGTGCATCTCGCCGGCTATATAGAGCACATATTATACGATATCGTTTTGTCTTATGCAATTTGTCGTTACACAACACACGAAATGCCAAACTATAGTGTTGTGCGGCGCCGTCAGTTTTCGTCGCAGTCGTTATGTTTGGCGTTTGACGTTTAGCCGTTCATAGGTAAGTTAAATTTTATATTTATATTATACATAGATATATGCTTATTATCTTAATTACGATTTCTTCTTCTTCTTCGACTTCTTCTCGGGCGACATCGCAACCGTCATAATATATTATATTTTGTTTTACGCGCATACCGTACCGCAGTTTACTGTCGAACGACACGGAAACCTTTCCGATTGTTATTATATTATATATTATTATTTTGTCGTATACCTGTATACAAAATGGCATTGCTCTTATTATTATATTAGTATAGTGGTAAATGTATTTCCGTGTGCTTTAAGAGAATATTGCGGACGGGGCATATTTTTATGCGCATTACACGCCGTGCGACTGATTACCGCCACGCAATACGCCTACATATATTATTACTATTATTATTTACTATACTGCAGCTATCTATTATTGACATTAAACGAAATGGCAGAGCTTTGAAAAATTCGTATATGGTATCGTAGGTACCTGCAGTATATATATTAAATCGTATTCGTCGGTTGTAAGGGAATGTCTCGAGAAAAAAATATTAATAAATATACGCGATACGATACGATATATATATATACGAAAAAGATTGATGGATGAACCCGCTACGCAGACTTTTGATTTCGTGACGCGAGTACATTAACCTCGTCACCGCGCACTTGGTAACGGGCCACAGTTGTGTAATATCATAGAGTTGTTTTTTTCGTCCGTTTATTATATTTGGGTCGCGAATAGTTAAGTAGTGAAGCGACGATGTTTGGTCTTAAAATCTTCGTGTAAGACCACGATATATCGTATAAAATGACCGCCATGTACATGTAATATATTTATATACATATACTCAGATATACCCAAACATAAAACCACCGCACGTACCTACATAAATGCGTATTCCTACTTCCTGCGACGATATTTTACCGCGGCGTCTTCCGTTGTTTAGAAACGCCATTTTTGTTTTTTAAAGATAAAGACACCGCTCGATGACCTCGTGCAGGATACCTCTCTACATAGGTATACTGTTGTAGTAACATAACAATATAGAATATAAAATGTCCGCAGCACGACTGGCTGTGGTTTAAAATTTGTTGTATACACGACGGGTCAATATAGGTCAATCAATGGATGGTTTCCTCAAGTCTCACTAAATTATTACACACGCGCGCGCACTAGCAGAATATCTTTGAAACGCATGACATATATTGATATTACCTATAGTTTATAGTTAGATATCTACAGTAACCTGTCTATTATATGTGTCATAATTAGTAGTTTATACCGTCTTACTCGTCGGGATGCGCTAGATAATTACATTATTATAATATGTATTATTATTGTTTTTGTCGATCCGATACGAATAACGATAATAATAACAATAGTAATATCATAACAAATTGTATACTTACTGCTACGTCTGTATCATGTAAATATATAGTATGTACGATGTATATGAGCTGGCGCCACTTCCTCCAGGCCGCACGTGCTTTCCAGCGCTTTTATAAATACATTTCGTTGTATTGTTTCACACGCACATCTGGACAATCTCCCGGCGCAGACGATAACGCCGATACGGAAAAACAATATATATATATTTATAACGCGAGTCGAAACAACAACAGACTATACCTATAGGGCGCGTAACTATATTGTATCCCGAGATGCTCATCACTCGTGTAAAATGGCATAAGGACGATGTCGCGTGTTCCGTTCGTTTCTGTGCCGCGGAGCTCTCTCGAAAGCGGTGACCGCGCGGATATTGCAATCGCATTCCGGATAGGCACCGCAAATCGCAATCGCGTATAGGTGCTATCAACTAATTTTCGTTCGACTTTTTGTGAAACTTACGTTTTTTTCCAGTATCGACACGCACGACATGGACGTCTTCTCGAAGGCTGGACTGTTTCCGAAAAAACACCATCGCTGCATATCGTTGGAAAGGTAAGACAGCATGCCACACGCACCAACACTGACGTGCGTTCATGTCAAGTCCTGTAGTGGCATAACTACCAAACTTTGGTCCAGAGAGCGAAGTTTTCAGCCCCCCCCCCTTATCCAGGCAAATTTCTTGGAGGGGTGTTCTTACATTTGCTGAAATGATTGTATACCTACGCTCATCAATACATGTTGTATTGTGTACCCTTATCGTTTCACGAAGCTTAACCTGAAAGCAGTATAATATACTAGGTAGTACATAATATAGTGTATTTTGAGTGAAACTGTCATAGAACTCACGATTGTAAAATGTATCCCACCTTTACTATTTATATAGGTAGTTTTAAATTTTCAGTAAGTAACATTTACACTCATTGCTACAGGTCAATACAATTAAAATTAAATTTAAGTGTGTTTTGAATCATTAAAATACATTCAAAGCCGTAAATATTATTCAAAGAAAAACATACTTCACCCCCTCCCCAAGCATCAGCAACCAGCAACCAGCTATCACACCTTTTGACCTCTTTTGGTTAAAAAACTAAACCGCGATATCCGTACATAAAATTATACCCATGCTCTTATTTTTTTTTTTACATTTTCAGCGGCCAATCTTCGACTAAAAAATCATGTCTGCAAAAAACGCCGTCAGACCCGCCGAGATTTTTTCCGCGGCGGTACTCGACGCCGGAGTTGGCGATGAGAAGACACGCGCTCAGATATCAACAACGCGATGACGACGTCCCGCCCGGACAGCCGATATCAAACAAATCGTGTCAGACCGACATCTTAGGATTGGACAAATACTTGCAAAGGCCGACCGGTAACGAGAGCTCGCAAAACGAGTCTGATGCAGTTAGCTCGGAAGCAACGGTGGCGGCGTTGAGGACGTACAAAAAGCCGTCGAAAAGGCCGAAGGTCCGGTCGGTGGCGGTACACTGCGAGCGGAGGAGACTGTCGTTCGCGGCGCTCAAAGGCTGCCAAAAGTTCAAGCACGTGTACAAGCGCAAGATATCGTTACCCCAACCGTCGTCGGCTACCACCTCGACGGACGACGGACGGCGCCGGGACAGCAGAGTATTGCCGAAACTGTGGCCAGACCGGACAACGGAAACGGAAAGACCGGTGGCCGCCAACAAAGTCAGCGAGGCCGTCAAACTGCCCAAGATACCGACAAGGGATGCGCGACCGGAAGCGGAAAGGCCCGACGACGGTGGTGGCGTAAGGACGAGACTGGCTAGACTGACCAGGCCACAGTCGACGGGCAGTAGTGGCGACGGGAGTGGTGACCGGAAACTGGCGGCTGCGTATTTCCGGGCCAAATCAGCTCCGAAAATCTACTCGCCACGATTTCATGCCACAGTGCCACAGCCATCGGACCGCAGACCACTGCAATCTACGCCCGGGATCAGCGACACGGCCGATACCACGCTCGATATAACGTTCGGCCGACGACAGCCCGTTGACGCCACGTCGACGATGACGGACACCGCGGCGTCTGGCACTAGGACAGTGTCCACGTCCACGTCCACAACATTCACCGAACCCGGTTTCCCGATAGTGTTCAGCTGCGAGAGTGTTCTCCGGCACCCGTTGGATGGGGGTTACGTGTCACACACCGAGAGCCACCGATTCAGCGTGCACTACGTGTCAGCCGACTCTGCCCGGTCATCGGTGACGGCCACGTCAGACACCGATCGAGACACCGGCCCGTCATTGGTGTTCACATCAGCTGGTGCGTGCCAAAACGAACGGTGCCTAACCGGTGAATCAGTGTCCGTCACGCTAGGCAGCAAATCGAACGGCCAGGCGGCGTCCACGTCCACTACTGGCGTGACTGGCGAACGGCGTCTGGTCGTCGAACGCTGTACCGACGTACGTCGGTCGAAGGACGACGTGGTGGCCGACCATGGTACAGGCAATACGGCAACTAACCACGATACCATCGAGGCGGCCACCAACCAAGGTAACATTGCGATGGTTACTGACCACCGAACCAGCGAGACGGCCACCAACAAAGGTACCATTGAGACAGCCACCAACCAAGGTAACATTGAGACGGCTACCGACCTCCGAACCAGCGAGACGGCCAACAACCACCGAACCTGTGAGACGGCTACTGATAGTGGAACCTGCGAGATGACGGCCACCGACGACGACGACCAAACCGCTAGTGAACCACCACTGACACCACCGTCACCACCGTCGACCTCGTCTCTGTCATCGCCTTCGTCGGTCCGATACTGTTGGCCGGTTGACGAAAACCGCAGTCCGGCGACCAATATCGTAACGGTCGTGGGTGCCGAAAAGCTAGAAAACGGCAAACACGACACCGTATGGAAGACCGAAGAATTTTACGTTTCGGGAAAAGACGACGGCGCCAACGCGTTCGAAAAGCCTGCCCCGCCGACGGCAGTAAATAAAACTATTGATACTTTGGGTGAAGCCGGAGGGGGGGAAGATGGCGATGAGCTCGAATTGCACGCACGCACGGACGATGACGACGACGACATGCCATTACAATCCGACGAACGAAATTATGAGCAGTTGACACAAAACCATCAAATAATAGAATCCAGCCGTACCGTTTCGAATCAGTCGCCGAAACCCGACGACACGGAATCGGTGCTGGTGGGTCGACAAAACGATTTGGGACCAATCGAAAGCGATAATACGCACGCAAACGTTGTCGAGCCTATTGCAGCTGAGCACCACGGCACGACAAACGCCGAAACCACTTCTATAGAACAACACCGATCAATCGTGAACAACCTTCTCACCGTCCCATTGGATCGACATCCGCAGTCGGACGAGGATACGGCCGCGGCAGAGATCATGGCGTCGCGGCGTCGTAACGAGATGCAACGTTCCGAGTCGTCCGGAAGACGAGCGGCTGCGGGTGCAGTGGAGAAGAATCATCGCGGGGGCCAACGTGAAAACGGACAAACTGTGCAATCGAACGCCAACAAGCGCAACATGCCCAACAGACTCGACGATAATATGAGTCGCAAACGGGACGACAGTCGGGACGCCGATCCTCGTCACCCTGGCAATCGTCTGCTACAAGGGTCGTCGTCAGGCGCGACCCCCATACAGCACTTGAACGCGGTCGATCGCGGATCTGCGGCGGCGAATGCGACAGAGACGACTGCTGTGCCTCGGAACGCAGTGAACGACCACCCGCAACACAGCTACGAACCGTTCGGAAAGCGAACGAACGGACCTCAAGATGGCGGCAGACGTTGTGTCCGTGAGCAGGATGTAACGAACGACTGTCGGGGACGCGCGAACGTAGACGCAAAAAAAAACGAGGCTGGGAGGTCTGAAGTATATGGCACCGAAGGCCATGACCGCGACGGCGGGCACTCGTACGGCGCCGGAAAGAATCGCCATCAGGAATCTAAACGGAGATTGGAGTCTGTGGATGAGGCGACGGAGACTTCGAAGCAACAGCAGCAGCAGGAGTCGAACTACGTGGGTGGGTGTCTGTTCGGCGACTCTTTCAACCGTAGCAAGAAACCTCCGCAAAGGTATGGAGAACACGCCGAGTACGGTCGCAGATACTACGACAACGACCCGAAAAAAGTCAACTTCTTGTCGAAACCCGATTATCGGTACGATTACTATCGCAACAAGCACGTGCCAAAAACAGGTGGTCACAGCCCCAGGGACGAGGACTGCACAGTATTCGCGGACCGCGAGTCCCATCAAGACTCGACGGCGCAGCTTCCTTACTACTCGCACCTGGATTGCAAACGTACGTACGGAGGCGGTGGTGATAAGAAATGTACCGCAGACATCACCGACGATGATGATGATGACGATGACGACGACGACGAGAGTCTCACCGACAGCCTGGAAGATGGGTGCAAGTACGAGGGAACGGCCGTGTCATATTTCTTGGCACTTGACGGCCAAAAGTCGGCGGTCACGTTCACTCTGAAGATGCCCGGTACGCTAGAAAGTCGACTTAACCGGCGGCAGAGTCTGCTCAAGAAGCACCTGCACGTGTCGACGACGGTTCGGAAGTCGGCAGCGGCGGTACGGGTCCGTTCCCGTCACAAGGGGTGCCAGACGCTCTGGACTGTCGAGAAGGGGGTGCAGGTGCAACGGGGCTCCACGGCCAACATAGAAGACCGCAGGGCGCTAGAGACGCTGCTGGCCGGTCTGGGGCGCAACCACGTGTCAGAGAACCAGATCCGGTTGGTCGGTGGCCGGAAGATGGTGTCAGAAGGCAACCAGACGGAACACCCTCCAGCGAACCGGTATACCCAGACGACTAGGGATGTGGCCACGGGACGGGAAACGCCAGAATGCTGCGCGGCGGCCGGGAGACAGAGCAAAAACCAGATGCTCGCAATGAAAAAATTTTCCGCTGACAACGCTCTGATGGTGGGTGTGGTCAGGCAGAAAAAGTACTGCAAGGGAAAAGAAGCTTTGGACGGTGCCAAAAACGATCAACTGCTCACACTGTCCAAGGGTTGGATCAACTTTTACACGCTCAGAGCCGACAGTGCGGACGCGGAAGCACAAGGTATAATAAACATTATTCCTATAACCCGTTAGCTTAATCTTGACTCTCGGCAACAGTTAATATATTTTTTTTCAAATCAGTGATTCGAAAATGATATTATATTGAAAAAATACCCACTTGTTTTTTTGATGAATGCAACACACAAAATTCGTTAAAAATGAATGTCAAACAGGTGCATTTAATTTATAGCCTATAGGTCATAATATAGTTTTTATTTATTATACCTCAGGATCATTTTTTAAGTATGCTCATCCTATTTTTATACGTACCTAAATATATATTCAAATTCTGATTTTCCAAATTTTTTAACTGACAATTTTTCCAACTTCTATCTTTAAAATTGGACACTTCTCCTTTTTTCCCTTTAAATTATTTAAGTTGTACAACTTTGTGTATTATAAGGATAATAAACAAATCTATGGTAATGGCCAATGGGTTAAGTAGATATGAGGGCTATGATGATTTCAAAATGTTAGTAATTACTATTGATTTTTCAATATGAATAATTTGCAAAAATTATCCAAGTATAATAAATATTACATAGTACATCTAAATATCTAATATTACATATTATAGTTTATATTTTTATAAAACCATTTTTAAGGATTATTATCCTTAGTATAAATATTTAATAACTCAGAAACTACTATTAGAATTTTGATTTAGATACATAAATATTTTCAAAAAAATCACACACTGAATAATTTGCAATAAAAGGGAAAGTGTCGGGGGGTTTCTTATTTTAAAAACAGAAGTTTGTATCGCCACAAGACACTCTTTAAGGTAATACGAAAAATATGGTCTTTAAGTATACTCAATTCTATAAATCAGAATTTGAATAATTTTACTATTAAAAAGAAAAATGGGGGTGAGCATGCTTAAAAAATCATCCTGTATATATTAGTTGTCATTAAAATTGACAAAACTCGAATGTAGTCGTGAATTTTTTTTTTAAAAAAAACGTTTAAAACGCCTGTAGGTTCCTATAAGTTTTGCTAACAGAATCTTATATTTAAAATCTTAAACATTAGGTAAACCTAATCATACAAAGCATGACTCTTGTTTTCTACTGTAGTAGAATTTAACGATAACGACGATGAGGTCAAAGCCGAGGACGACAGCCAACAATACACTGTACACGTGCAAGCCATCCCCGAACCTGCCGTGACATTGCCTGTAGTACACGTTCCTCATCGCAATAATAATCTGCAATTGCCGAAGACGTCTAGCACTACGACCAAACATTTACCGAAACTCGTGCAGACAGAGACCAATAACAATCATAATTGTCCAACGCATTTAGGTAACGTTTAAATTGTTTACTTATTTGTACATGACATAATTGTTAATATAAGTTACTGGTTTAATTACCTCCTGATGGGTATTTAAAAAATACTCAAAACAAGGAAAGTAAAATATATTGAAGGTGGTCCCGCATTAACCAGTTAAAAAGTTAAAGTTAAAATAAAGTTTAATTTTTTTTTTAATTTTTAACTTAACAATAGATAGTAAGTTAATTTTATAATCAACTAATAAACTTAGTCAAGTTTAATTGACTTTCTTCAAAATAAAAACTTAACTTTCCTCGGTTCATTTAAAAATTATCCATCAAGTTAACATTTTTGAAAATTTTCCTTTCATGTTTTTATACTTAAATATTAATACTAAAATTAAAATAATCCAATACTAATATAATACAAACATTTCTGTTATTTTTCTTGATAAAATAATTTTGTAAATAGATATATTTTAGTAGATTAGATAGGCATAATATTATAAGACATTAAGGCTTAAATTGCTATTTTATATAAAAAAATTAATGTTTTGTTAGATTATTAATTGGAGGTTGGAATGTGTTGTCGTGTCAGTATAGTATAAATATTTAATAATCATAAGTATAAAGACATAAAGTAAAATAGATACATACACCGTACATTACGTTGAAAGTTCACAAAAAAATTGTTTATTATAATTTAGGAAATTAAAAAGAACGCACACTATAGTGTGATCCACATAATAATTTTAAAAAGTAGATTTTTTTTTTTTTATTGAGTTATGTTAATATTTTTTCCATATTAACTTTTAACTTAGCGAGTTAAATTTATGATTTGTTAGTTGTTAACTTTTAGCCTCTTGATCTTGTGTCCTCTTAACTTAACTTAATTTCAGTCAATTATTTTCATTAACTTTGAAATATAATATTTTAAGTTTGTAAGATATATTTTCAATTTCATCCTTGTAGGAACAATAATCCATATGCGTGAAACATGAATATATTTAATATTACGTTCATTATTAGTTAGGTACTCCTCTTTTACCTCTAGTACACTTACGCAGTCATGCCAGATATTTTAGGGTAACTTATTAATATCTTTTCCGTCTACATCAATCTCTTCTTCGGTTGTATTCCTCTCCCTATCTTTTCTTTCCATAACAACACTCACACTACTACTGAGTCATCTCTCCTCGTATTTCGTGATATACTCGAACCATCTCAACCTATTCTTTCTCATTTTATTCACAATTGATGTAACTCCTATACTTGTAAACATTTTTTATTCTATCCTCTATATTCACACTATGTATCCTCGATATTCCTCATTATCGTTTACACTACATTCATTTCATCTTCTTGTTTTCCTATCTACCTACTGTCAAAAATGTCTACCTATATAATATTATTGGCCTCGCTGCTGTCTTTAAAAATCTACCTTTTTAAACTTATCGGCATCTTCTTTGTCACACAAAAGTCAATTTACCTAACGTTTATCTTCAATCTGTATATTTACACTCAATCCTATTTTTTATATTCTCCTCAAAACATAGATAATTAATAATGTATAGGTAGGTATAGTAGGTACGCTACACATTAGTATTACCTAGGTACGTTTTATTAAACATAGGAATAAATTATAAAATGTATATCTATAAATTATAATACAAATGTTTATCGTACACCACATGAACACGTAAGAAAGAAATCATTGATAAGACACATCAAACTATTTAAATAAGTATCTAAACCTACATGGGTACATATTAATATATTATTATATGTACCTACCTACATTTGTCATGTGGTCCAACAGTGATCGTATTGCACCATTATTAGAGAAAACTCGCGATACATCGGTAGGTATAACCGTATAGGTACATACACACATTTTTTTTTACATATTATATGTAACATTTTTAAAAACATACCTAGGATTGTTTTTCAAGTTGTTACAATTCTCTTCAAAATCACTGAAATTGAATGGATTTTCACTGTTGGATAGTTTAGTTCGTGGCATGGATTCAATTCCTGTCTCTAGAAAATTGAACGATAAAATGGGAATAAGTAGACACCGCTGATAAGACCCTCATAAATTGGGACCAGTACCGATTGAATCTTATAGGCGAAATGCTAAAAAACCAACGAAAATGTTAATTGATAAGCACCCATTAACTTTATTTTGCTACTTTTTAATATTACCTATATGATATTACATATTATAAAATAGATACAATACATACAATATATACATAAGTAGGTAAACGCAATAATAATTGTGATAAATTTTAAATGCGATAAAAATGTTTTGTACATGTACCTATAATAGGTATTAATGTACCTATTATAGTACTTAAATTATAATATTATACCATATGACATGATTAAAAATCGGTAATAAGTATTAACCAACAGAAAAGTTTGAGTTTTATAACTGAATTTTCTTAATGTATTTGGATACGTCCGGACCGTTCCAAGCGATTTGGAGTCTAATAAGCGACTGACCCTTTTATCCGCGAGTCTTATAAGCAGCGTACTCTACTGTATATCGAATTTGACCGGGTTTTACAGCGATTAAAAAAAAATTGATAGGTAACCACTCACTTGACCGTGTTGAAAATCTGTGTTGTTTACATATGTTGTTAATTATTATTGAATATTTCCTGAAAAAATAATATGATAGGTAAATATAATATGTACATTAATAATAGGCATGTAAACAAATCTACAGACATTTATCCAAACATAGGTATTTACAATTTTAAAAGATTAAATAGTTCAATAAATATTTCAATAGGTATACCTACTTACCGAACAAGCAAACTAATTAATTTATTAACTTTTTTGGTTTATAACAATTTTAAATGTTAAATCAATTAAATAATTGTAAGTTGTAACTAATCATTACCCAATACCTATCAATATAGGGATGTGTAAAAATTAAAATGTAGGTACCTACTACCTATATTAATAATTATAATATCTGGATTTCTCAATAGATACTAGAGGTACCTAACCAGTTAGGTATATAAACCTACATACTATACAGGCATTAAATAATATAATAATTATTAACACATAATTTGCCATTCATACATTTGACATTTTGTATACAGTGTAAATATAGGTAAGTATTATAAAATATTGTTTTTTTTAATTGTAACTATAATTTTTTTTTTTTATCCATGACCTAAAATCTAATAAATAATGCCTATTTGATAAATAATAAATATCTATTTTCTCCACCTAGTACCCAGTATTGCCAGTATAGAAGTAGGTATGGAACAATATTATACTAGATTTATTCATAAATCTTACAACATTCTATATTATATTTTTTTAATTTTTAGATTTTATAATTTATATGGATAGAAATTTAATTTAGAAATACATTTCCAAATGATTTGTCATGAAACCCCAATTTGATTTGAAATACCTACGTATTCTTATTTCTAATGGCTAATATGATAATAACTTCACACAACTATGTGGTATATAGTACATGTGAATAATTAAATTTATATACGTAATATAAAATATGTATATATTGTTACATATTTTTTTTTTTTTATTACAAATTACTTATTGTAACTAGGTATATCATATATTATGTTTTAGTACTTACTTCAATTTATAATAGTAAGTACTTAAGGGTACTAAATATTAATAGTTACTCAATATAAAGCCCTTAAACTTTAACTGGTATTCTTTTTTTTTTTGTTTAGTAATAAAATAATTATTCTCATTCTTTGTAAGCTAATTAAACAATGTGATTGATTTATATAGCAGCAGCAAATGGTTGGTGTGTAAGCGTAGATGGTCCAAATAACATGCACATGAAGGTTTCATTACTACCGGATAAGGCAGGCATAAAAACATCTGAACATTTTGACCTGGATGGTAATTGCAATTAATATAGAAGAGTATCATGTTTTTGTTGAGTATATAAAAAAATTTTTAGACGAAAATAAACAAGATGCCAGAAGATTAGCTTTACAAAGGAAGACCAACTACATGCGCAAACCTTATAGAAATATGAAAAGAACACAATCGACGGTAAATCATTAAATTTAAAATTTTTTCTATACACATATAGGAACTCTTGTTTAGCCTAGGGACATGTTCTCTGCAGACGTTTCAAGAACAGAGTCTGCCTTGTCAGCCGAGAGCAAATACATCGAGACAATTGACACGCAACTATTAATCCACAAGGCTCGAAGGTATGATTGATCAGTGATCACATTTTAATCATGAGTTTATAATTATTTTTAACGGCATGTGTTTATTTGAAACAGACGCTTAAGTCAAGAATGGGACACAAGAATTCAAAATAGAGGTTTAACTGAATCAGTTCAATTAGTCGTTACAGGGGATTCGGTTTCCAGTAGAACATCTCAACATTATGCGACTAGAGGCCATCAGCATTGCTCATTCAGACGACAATCAAGAAGAATTTAATATAACATTTTTTATAAATTAATTATAATATTAAATACTATTTTATACAAGTAGGTGAATTAGATACTAACTAGAAAAACTTATAACTATTCACAATTACACATTTTTACATAATTCTGACTTTACAAGTTGTCTTAAGAATATAAGATGTTTCATCAAAATATTAAATACATTATTGTATTGTTATTATTCTTAGACTGAATGTATTTCACATAGAAGCAATAACTAAAATTTTATTGTAGTGTTAAAAATAAAAAAATGATTGTATTTTTTGGAAAATGTATGTCAACAATTATTCCTTATTACTCTTTGGGTTGTCCAATAGCAAATTTTATTTTTTTTTCTTGTGGTTCACCTTCTGATTCTTTTAGGACAGCTTTCGGTTGTGTTTTAGCATACGCAGGGGTAATCCAATATGGATTATCAGCTGCATCTTGAGCATACTTCAAAATTGCCTCTCGTGGATCTTGATCATCTTCTACTCGTTTGCTTAATCCCAAATTACGAATAACATATGAGCTAAGGGTGCTTCCTGATGCAGCAACACGACCACCTTGGCCAGACTTGATTGGTAAATCTGGCCTCTTTGATTTGACTGGATCCAATCTATCTTTTTCATTCCGTTTCTTCAATGATTTATTTCTGTCTTGTCTAAACATCGGTAGTGCGTGAGGTGTTATGATTTGTTGTGTTGGTACCATTTCCATTTGTTTGGTTTTAGTATGGGCTTTTGAAGCGCATAACATTGCACCTCTTTGGCTATTTACTTTGTCGTAGAACACTTTCACAGTTCCGTCACCACAACCTGCGAATAACTGTTTAAGCTTAGGGTGCCAATACACCTTTATGGAATGTGTTTCAGAAACTTTCACTTTTTCAAGAAGTTCAAATGTATTGGTATTGTAAAACATTAAATGTCCTCCTTGTTCTTTGGGACGTACCGAGTGACCAGTCACTACTATTGAATCATCTGGGCTAAAACAGCAGTCAGTTGTAGAATACCTATACAATTTAACACAAAATATTATTTAATGATACATTTATGCATTCATTTTATAAAACTTAACAATTATACTATTGACATACCTAGAATACAGCCCATCCACTACATGTATAGGCTTCTTAAAGGCCCTAATGTCCCAGAGTTTCATTGTTTCATCAATACCTTCTCCACGTGTACATATTAATGTGTCTCTATAAGAAAACACAATAGAAGAGGTATCTGAATTATTTAAATGAGCATCTCTAATTGTAAACGTAGCGTTCACAAAACTTGGTTTTCTGGTATCCCAAACAAGAATTGATCCATCCCTACATGCGCAAGCAACTAATTTGCCGTCATTACTATAGTTGCAAGTAGTCGGTATTGTTCTCAAACCATTTTTGGATCTACATTTAATTATGCTCTTATGTTTATCTTTTTTGGTCATATCCCATATACGACAAGATCCATCTTCTGAACTGGTTAAGAATTCTTCTTTTTGTCTCGGATGCCATGTACCACAAGTCAATGGAGATGTATGACCTTTGGTACGTACCTATTAAAAATAATTATCTATTTAATATCATAGTATATAATATTACAATCCCTATGAATTTTTGTTAATAATAACTGCTTTTGAAGTGAGCTACCTACACCATAAATTAATTTTGTTTAAATTGTTTTCAGTAAACAATTCTTAAGCATTATACTTTGTCAAAATTCAAATTTATTTGAAAAATATTTTGTAGCTTTATTTCACTTTAAAAAAAATGCCCCAAAATCATCAGTTGAATTTATTCAAAGCCAGTTCTTTCTATAGCTGCTAATGATGTAGACTTATTGCTTACTTTGCCTTAATTACATTTATTTGTTTTCTCAAATTTTATACTATGCATTTAATTACCTAACTTAATACACCAGCGCGTACGCTAATTGCAATCAATAAAACACGATAACCAAACATAATAATATTATATAATATTAAATAATATGTTTGTAGCCTGTAGGTATTACCATTGATTATACATAGTGTAATAATATTATACCTACTATGTAAAATTAATGGTATTAGGTAGCGTACTTCAACAAAACATGTTTACATGTTGTGTAGGTAGCATTTTTAACGATTACCTAATAATATTATGAACCAATTACCATGTCTGAAATGTACTGGTCACCTTTGACACATTCCCATAATTCATGACCATCTCTATCTAATACTTTAGCTTGAGACATACCAGAAATTACTAAAAGGCGGTCTCCAGTAGGTGAGTATTTTAAAAACTTGATTGGATGGTTGCCACAAGGAGTTAGAGTTCGGAAACTCTGTAGTGTTTGGTCCATACCAGCAAAATCCCAAAGTCTTACATCATAGTCAACAGATCCACTAGCCAACCTGACTCCTGGAGGATCTATACAAAGTGCAGAGACTGCTTTGATACCATGATTTAAAGACACTTGACTTTCTATTGGAATTTTAATCTGTTTCGAATCATCATCATCATCATCATCATCGTCGTCGTCGTCATCATCGCTGCTATCATTGTCATTATCAGTATTGTCTTTTGAACGAGTCACCTTTTCAACTTCTTTATTTCCTTTATCATGATCATCTGTAGAAATATTTTGTGTACTTTTTTCCAATTCTTTTAATTCATTGGGTATAGGTGGCCCAATATAATCGTCTTCATCTTCTTCATCGTTTATTTCATTCTTTTGCTTGTCACTCATTTTAAAATTTTAAATACAATCTGAAATCAAAAGAATTAATAATTTACATATAAGTAATATTACATACTTCATAGTTTTAAACAAAATTGAACATTCTTACAGTGATTTACTATAATATTGAATTACTAATTTAATGTATTTTAAAAATGAATTACATATTTTCTCTTTAGTCTACAGATTTTTTATCAGAGTTAAAATTCATGTTAAAATGATTTATTATTATTGAGATAATTCAATAGAAATCTCAACAGAAATTGTTTAATTTAAGTTATTTATGTAAAAGTTTTTTAAAATATACATTTTAGAATGAAGTTAACATTTTAGATGTTATATTACATTTTTACATTTAAAATAGGTAAGTATAGATACTGTGTAAATTCACAAAATATTATTTGTTGTAGGTCTTTATAATACATAACTAGATTTATAAATATATATATATATTTTTTTTAATTTACAATTTATATTGTAGACTCATGATAAGTATATGTAGGTTGAGAAGACAAAAAGAACATGGGTTATTTAATTTAAGGAAAAAAGCCACCCAGTGATGACTTATTAGTTTGATTTAATAAATTTACATTAAATAATCGTATGAACGTTAATGTCAGTAGACAGTAGTGAGTATTACTAAAATCCATTTTATAAATACAACTAAGCATAATTAACAAAAATAATTCACTTAAGAAGGCGTATAGGTATAGTGTATACTTACTAAATAGTTTATAACTTTGAAATTTATATTTTATTATTGCATGGGTTTGTAACTTGAAATGTTGTATCTTCAGATCTTCTGTATTATGATTTTCTTATCATTAAACTACTAACAATATTTATAATTTTATAAATCACGTTATTATCACAGCACAAGTCGGCTTATCAATGAAAAATGTTTAGTTAAAAAATTAAACATAAATAAAACTTAAAATTTACGATCAACGAGTATAAATTATGATATTTTTTAATAATTTTGTAAAAAACGAATTAATATATTATGTGTTTTTAAGCATTTAAATTTCAATAAAATGTATTTTACTTTTGGTATAAGAATGATGTTAGTAACCATTACCAAAACCTAACCTAAGAATAAATTATGTAAAATAAAATATAATCTGCCGATCCTTTTTCATTTTTGATTGAAGAAAAAATCGTCTAGTGAACTACGGTGGACTAAACTTCCAAAGTGAAAATTAAAATTGTGCCTTTTTGTTGAATTGGTGAAAGCTCGTAAGTATGATCTATGCATAAATATTCCAATAATTCATTCAGAACCGTAATTGATTCGTGTCATATTGATGCTTTCTGATTATCAGTTGGCAATATTATATAGACTTAATAATTATTATATGACTATAAGTCTTGGTCATGTAAATTAGGTATAATATTTACATAAATATTTTTTCTATAAATCATGTACATTTATATAATAATATAGTAGCAATAGACGATTATAGTACCTAGATATTATTCTGTAGTATTGTGTTCCAACAATGTACGTATGCGTTAATGCCTGTACCCATTCTTTTATATTTTGTTGAGACGATCTCATGCAAATTGAGCATATTTCAGAGTTATACTAATTATTACTATATAGGACGAGGCATTATAATACCTAAATTTTTAACAAATTTTCAAATGACTATGTCGGAATGATAAAAATAAATCTTATCTATTGAGTAAAGATTTAGTAAAACTTAAATACCTATGTTAGTGTGACTAAAACATAAGTTGCATACCTATTATATCTTACCCATTATTGTGTAATAATTTTTATTCTTTCATTCAACTGATTGTACATTTCCACCTCAGGACTAAGATAATGTATAAATATATTATTATTACATTTTATTTCATGATCACAACTTTTGATTTTAAAATTAAAAATCATTATATTTTAAACCCAGTTATAATACAATGTTTATTTTACTGAAGGTTAAGAACGATTAAAATAAATAGTAAGCGATAAAATCGTGGTTAATATGGTTTTATAGTAATAATATTATAGATAATATTTTTATTTTAAAGCCCAATTATCTTTGAATATTTTTTACTGAGATATAAGATTCTTGCTATACTTTATACCGTATTATTGGTTAGAAACTATGTTTGGTTCAATCTATTACAGTCAACTTTTTGTTACACAAGGTTCACGGAGGAAAAAAATTTAACTGAGGTACTAAAAATGTTGAGTTATCAAAATCTTAATGTATTTTTGTTAAACCTGTCCAGTTCATCTTGGCCATCAGCTGACATCACAGTATTATTCGAGGTATTATTTTACATTATAAGATAGTAATCGTAAGCTTAAAAGCTGCTGATGACCAAGATGAACTAGACGGATTATATTTGAAGGAAAATTTTATTTGTTTGAGAATTTCAAGTTACCCAAAGTCGACTGTATTATATTTGCTATATATTAAATTATTACTGTTTTATGATTTTAATTCATTGTGTATTTTAATAGATTTTAAGAGTATGGCCGCTCAACTGTTCAATCGAATCGGTCAATTGGGTCTTGGCCTAGCAGTAGCTGGCAGTGTAGCTAATACAGCATTATATAATGTTGACGGTGGTCATCGTGCTGTCATATTTGACAGATTTACAGGAATAAAGAATACCGTAGTTGGAGAAGGAACACATTTTTTAATTCCCTGGGTTCAGAAGCCAATCATTTTTGATGTCCGCTCACGTCCCAGAAATGTTCCTGTCATCACTGGTAGCAAAGATTTGCAAAATGTTAACATCACGCTCAGAATATTGTTCAGACCCCTTCCAGAACAATTGCCAAAAATATACACTATTTTAGGTGTAGATTATGATGAGCGTGTCTTACCCTCAATCACCACTGAAGTCTTAAAGGCTGTAGTGGCACAGTTTGACGCTGGTGAACTAATCACCCAGCGAGAAAATGTTTCGCGTAAAGTAAATAAAATATTTTTTATATAATTCTTGAACGTAATATTTTTTATTATGAACTTAATAATTTGTTTTAATATTAGGTTAGCGAAACTCTTATTGAACGTGCTGGACAGTTTGGTGTTGTGTTAGACGATATTTCAATTACCCATTTAACATTCGGTAAGGAGTTCACTCAAGCTGTTGAATTGAAACAAGTGGCTCAACAAGATGCAGAAAGAGCAAGATTTTTGGTAGAAAAAGCAGAACAACAGAAACAAGCTTCTATTATTTCCGCCCAGGGAGATTCAGAAGCTGCTTCAATGTTAGCTAAATCATTTGGAGATGCTGGTGAAGGTTTGGTTGAATTGAGAAGAATTGAAGCCGCAGAAGATATAGCTTATCAACTATCAAGATCTAGACAAGTCTCATATTTCCCCCCAGGACAAAACATTCTTCTTAACTTACCGGCACAATAATTTCCAATAATGTAGAAACTATTTAGACAGTAATGATTTTTTTTTTTTCGTCACAGTGTAATATAAAATCCAGCTATACATTAAATCTGTAATTTTTTTTTATTTATAAAATATGATTTTGTTGCAATAAAATCAGTTACATAGGAATGGGAATTCAAATAACAACTTTTCTTATTTTTTAGAAATACCAAAACAACTGCTTAAAGAGTCTAAATATTTTTTTTATTTATCTCAAAGCGAAAGGCTAAAAATATATTGTTAGTGAAACAAGGCTATGTGTCATAAAGTCATCAGAGTTGTCATCTTATATTTCATTTTTAAATTAAATAAATACAAAAAAAAAATAACAGTTTTTTCTTTTTATATAAAATAAAAAATATTACACAGTTCTTATTAAAAGTTATTAAAATTGTTTTCTTTTATATATAATAATATAATTTATAATACAACTCTTAGAAATTAAAAACAAACAATTAAATAAGTTTTATAAACAAAAATTAAAAACAAAATCTTATGATCTATTTAATAAATTAGAAAAATTCATCTAGGGAAAGTAAACATATTTCTTCGATATTATTTTGTATGTAATGCTGTTGCTTTCTCTGAATAGACTAGAATAGGTTTTTTGACGGCCAATGTCTGGTTTATAAATAAATAACCAAAAATAAATAAAATATATGTAGGGGAGTACATATACTGTATTGTATTATTATATATTTTATTTCTTCCCCAAAAACTCGACCATCTGGTTGTATTGAGTCTCCTCCATTAACATTTGAAGAGACTCCAAACAAGCCTTAAAGTATACCGTGTTAAAGCATGTAGATCTGTAAAAAAAATAAACAAATATGACTATTAAACTCCTATTGGTAAATATATTGATAATATTTCTCCAATAAATGTTGTGTAATAATAATATTATTTATGTTAGTAAATTATCAATAATGGTATTAAGGGTACAAAATACAAAAGTGGTAAAAACAGAGCAATTATTTAATCTTAAATAAAACAAAGAAAAAAAGTAAACTATCACAATTGCGACCACTATGAGATAAAGAAAAATTAAGATGGGTTATGTCGTGTAATCTATTCCCTGTTACCACTTAAAAATAATAAAAAGACAATAATTTGTACGTAAATTCGTTTCTCGGCCTCTTCTCTTTAATCATAATATATTATTTTATTTTTGTCGATTTCTCATAATATTAACAGACTCTTGCAATGAAAACTTTAAGATTACCGTCTAACATTATAATATCCCGCGAAGGTTTAATGGTACCTAATTCATTAATTATTAAACTGATATGTTTAATGTGCGTTTTATAATGTAATAATTTTATAAATTGTTCTGTTGTAATATTCTAAGCGTCAAAGTACAGCGTTTCACGTATTTCCACACGCCGTTGGTTTTTTCTATTAATCCGCTTAGTTTTCGAAATATCAAACAAAAACTATAGAAACGATATCCATTCGCTTACAAACTGACCTATTTAAGTAGCCGAGAACACGTTGTCTATTTTAATAATAATTGCATCAGTCATTACCACTAGGCTCGGATGTTGTTAAAAATTGTTTAAGTCCCATTCAAATCAAGTCCGTGGTATATATTCAAACATAATGCAACAATTGTAATTAAAGGAATTATTAAGTATATTTGACATTTGTACACATTTTCCTACTTTATGATTACAACTTTTTGAAATGTGTATTCATACCACAAAGGCTGAAAACGGTTAATACTGTTTATTACGATGCAATTTTGTAAGTGTAGGTACCTATTCCATCATTGTGTTTTACCGCCACTTTAATAATACAAAAAGTTTAACTTGAAAAAATTAAATATATTAAATATTAAAAACATCGATCGCTAACAGCTGGATTCCATTGCAAAAATAAAATATACAAACATTTTTGACTATTTAAGCACAACGACATCCGAGCCCCAAATCGTATAGCGCCTACGCAGGCAAGGACGAGAAAAGGTCTAAGGATAGGATCGGTGGAGCGTAAAAATAATAATTAGATCGTGTTAGTAAATAATAACAATAATAATAATGATAAACAAAAAAAAAATAATACCTAAGCCCTAACCCCGACAGGATCAGCCCCGTGCAACTGTTTAATCCACTTCTGTATCTTTTCCACTTCGTCTTCAAGCAGGAGCACGTCCAGACATCCTTTGAAAAAATCTGTCGTGAAGCAATTTTTCCTGGAAAACCAACTGTTTGTTAGGTAATTGTGTCACTGTATGACCATCGACGGAACGCGTCGAAGGCGAGTGGATTTTTCGGGGAGTGGGAGGGGAGGTTCGTGTGGATTTATAAAAAAAAAAAAACAAACCGAATTCAAAACATCACGCACGTCGAATCGGTGCGATTTGTATTGATGAAATCGATTCGAAAAATAACAACGTCGGACGCGGCCGATAGTGGCAGCACTCGAATTGGGGTGGGGTACTTATCTGTTTTTTATGCGCAGACCTCTTCTCATTACCTATATCCTAATCATAATAAGACGTTTAGGTGAGCACATTTTTTTACCCCTCGTAATGTTTTTTCCAAATCAAGCACTGCCCGCAGCTATTCTGAAATACCAAATCACAGTTTGTCGTGCGTCGCGCGCTTCATGGTGACCCGTGGAGAAGAACGACTACGTATCTACTGGCTGGCACTCGAATCGTCGGGGAAAAAAAGAAACAATAAAGCCGGGTTCACACTACACCGTGTCGTCGTGTCGTGTCAATCAAATCGTATTGTGATTGGATATTACTTTTTTGATATCATGTAATAACCAAGTTGCAACCGAGTATACCAAGAATTGACTACTGCTCAACTTTTAAACCATATTGGTTACCAGTCGTAACCATATAATAACCAAGCCCTCGCACGACACGACACACGACGTAGCTGTGAATGCGCCTTAAGAATAAAAACCGAACGAGTCGCCGCGGATACGATCGAAGTATAATATTATACCAATTAACATATACCAACGTATACCGCGACACGGCTTGTGGTTCGCGGATTGTTGCATGGAAAACATTATTATAATAATATCTTCCCGATCGCGTTTTTTTCGCACAGATGCTCGTCGAGTGCAGACCGGCAGCCGCAGCTGCTGCAATCGTGACGATATATTATTATTTTAAACGAAACGGACGCACGCGATGTATTTTATAGGTGCCTATATATTTTATATTGTTATTTATTATTATATATTATTATGTGTCTGGATACTGTAGTGCCGTTTCACGTGACATAACACATTTTAATTTACGGTTTGCGAAGTCTGTCTAACGGACAGGAAGTATATTATTATTATGTACATCGGAGAAAACATGCGATCCCGGATATAGAGCGTCGGTTACTCGGTTATAGGCCACGTGAGTATACTTTGAATCCATAACGATAGTTTCGGGAGTATGCCACCGACCGGAAGTGACTTACATTTTTATAATCTATGAAGTATACCTACATATGAGGACACATTCAAGAGCCAAGAGGTGCGTTTGAGAGACTGTTCTGCGCTGATATCATACTACGCTGGGTAGGTCTTTGTGTTTGATTTTTATTGTAACGGCCTCTTAGACCAAACCGACAGGCTCGATCCATCTCGATTATCCGGTAGTACGTATGCCATTGAAGTGAAATTCGGCAGCATATCTCTCTTAACGCAGTCCTCCTGCTCCTCCTTACATCAAATATAACGCGAAAGACGCTTGTTTTTACAGTGTTTAATCGTCGCGTATTAAAAGAGAAAAAAACCTCAAGTTTAGGTACACGTATAATTGGGTAGGTAGGTACACTTCATAACTACCTATCTCGGTACAATTTGTTACGATAATTGTGCAAGACGCGAGTTGTAGGTAGGTACGTGTTATATAAAGTGAGCGTTATCGCGAAATTTCATAACGACATAACATTATTAGGTTTGTTACGAGTGAAAATAGCGAACCAGTTTTCGTAATGAAAAAAAACCGCTTCCGAAAAACGAGCGGACGCGGCGGCGCGTAAACGGTGTAGCGGACTTTGACTGGCCACAAATCCGCCATAAATAGTTACAATTGGAGTGAGCGAGCGAGCCAGCGCTGCGGGTGTCGGGTCGTAAGGGGACGTGTGGGTGGGGTTGGGAAGGCGATGCGAACCTGCACAGTGAGTGGAGCTGTGGTTCCCGGAACAGGTTGTAACAGTCTTCGCACACCCTGTCCAGTCGGGCGAATATCGTCTTGTCGTACACGCCCTTGCATTGGATGTCGAAGAACGACCGCTTGCTGAGCGGGTGATCGATGCCCGACAACGACGGCGACGACGACCCGGCCGCGCCGCCGCTTGACATCATCCGGTGGTGGCCGCCCGAGTGGTGGTGCAGGTGGTGAGCGGCTGGCACGGCGACCACGGACACGGCCATTATCGCTATCAACGTGGCCACCAGCACTAGTGCGGGTTCGTAGCCCATTACACTGTATTTCGACATCTGCTCAAAACAAAACGAAAAATATAAGCGTTAGACAAATGCGAACAAACAACACATAAATGTTAAGGCGCTTAGGCACCTCAAATACCATTGTATTATAGACAAATATAGGTATAAAAGAGGTGTGGCCACCGTCAATGTTATATCATATATGGATCAAGATCGAGAGCAGTATATACGAAGACTGACATAATTTTAATGGTCGCGGACGACAGTTTCGGGTGTATTGGCGCCGCAGCCGATGGGATTAGTGTCATATAGAGCTGCGCAGGACGTTATTGGAACAACGCGAATACGGCTTGTTATGAGAAAAAAAATTCGTTTCCCATTTGCATTTTATACGCAGCCACTTTCTTTGACCAGTGCAATTTAATTCAAAATCGCCTTAGATTTGTCCGGGCTCTGTACGATCATCATACTTTAATAATAATCCTACATAGATCTGCGACCTCACAGCAAAAGAGTCGTCAACCTATTCAACAACATTTTGTCTTATACAAAGTCGATCGTAAATAATGAATATGCACTGAAAAAACACACACACAGCATACAGAGCGCTTCGGAGATATATTACGGAGCATATAATATTATATTCGTCAACTATTAAATATATATGTATATATATGCGGTGAAAAGAGCTACAACTCGCACAAATAAAGAAATTTCTATGAATATATTACACTATCATTGCCAATTTTTTTTTCATTGCACAATTTTTCGCGTAAACTCTGTCGCCGCCCGACGACGGAATACCTCTATACACAATACACACACATATACAGACATCTACATCATAATATACAATATGAATTTGTATATACGCTGCAAACTTACGCGACTTCGTATTATAAATATTTACACGATCGCGAAACCCACGACTGTGCTATAGTGTGATGTTTATATTTCGCTGCACTATATGATGGGCTGACAGTGGCCAATATATCATTTCATAATAACATAATATTATATTAATTATTATACACATTAAACGGTTCGGGTTTGTCGTCTCGCCAGCCCTGGTGCAGTGCACAGTGTACACGTATAATATGTATACTAATACGACCTAGGTATACAGGTATCTATCTAAATATTCCATGCGATATGCTGTATAAATTAAAATCGTGGCGACTTGGCATCACTATGATGGACGGAGCAGGACGACAATAATAATAATAACAATATTATATATATATATATATCGTTGTAAAATTATCTGCACCGATTCAATATTATACTATAGGTTTATATATTTATAATATACTTTATATACAATTCTTTATATTAAGTTAATGAAATATTGTTCAATCGTTATATTATATTATGTAGGTACACCAGCTTCAGAGCGCCGCCAGGCCTAGGATTTATCAGATGAGGGTGCAGCGTAGGCATAACATTAAAATGTGAACACTTTACAAATTTGGCGTATATAAGTGCATATATATATATAAATATATATAGGTGTACACGACGGTAACAGTAATAGTAATAATAATTTATTGTTCTTACGCCAATGTCACCTCGGCGGAGTAGCGCACGCGTCATCGTCATACATACAGATTTAGGTATAGAGCGGGTAGGTACCTACGACTGCATCACCGCCGCGCCATAATAAAACCTATATAATATAGTATTATCATTAATAATAAATACTAGTATTTAATAGTATTATATACCGTATATATCGCGTGCGTTGAGATTTGTACCAGTATAATAACATTATATACATATAGTAATATAATTAATATTATAATGACGACTGTGTTTTTTTTTACTTGTTCAGCTTTCGCGTACATTTAGGTAATACAATAATTATTACAATTTATATTCGGATCGAGGTCGCAAAATGAATATTCTACTTACGGTACGTGATACGATATAATATAATATTATATTATATTATATTATATTATATTATATACAGACTGATTGACATATAACTGCCCTCAAATTTCTGCTGCGCCGTTTTATATTATACTATACACGTCGCGTATTACGCGCTCTCTTATCGTCGACCTATACCATTCTAAAAAGATAATTATGCACTTTTATGCAGCTACTTGTAAAATGAGGACTTATTTCATTTATTATTATTGTTTAAAACAAATGATTTGTATAATATGTTATCGCATAAACGCGAGACTGCATTTAATTCCGAGAAAAACTCTGGTTATTTTAATAATATAATATGTTCCGATGTTTGTCTTGTTGGTCAGTGCAGTCACCCCAAATCTGTCGTCAAAACCCATTTGCATACGTTCTACCGACTTAGCTGCAATAGTTCTGGAGCTGAGAAATTTCAAAATATCTATCGCCCGAGGTTAAAAAAAATATAGATTATATCTACCAACCTATCGCTCCACATACGATACCTGCTCGTCGTATCGAACTGTGTGTAGGTACGGTTAAATGTTTTTCATACACGAATCGCTTTAACGATGTTAATTGCCTTATTTAATCGTTGTTAGTCGAAGCTTATTCACGCCAAACTCATATAGAGAGTACCTATGTTATTATATCATACTTGTAAGTTGTATAGCTAATTACTTTTTTTTGTAATAGGTAGATTATAACCAATAATAACCATCAATGCACAGCATAATATTATAATATTACAGTTTTTCGCGTTAAGCAATTAAAATATTTAATACTATATGGGTATAATACTATAATATACATATTATAAGCACTTAAACGAGATGTAGCAAAGTAATATTATTGGAATAATATATTTAGAAAAATCGTCAATTAAAAAATGTTATATAATACCTATTATAATTTTATAAATAAATGTATTATTTTTTATTATACACGCATGTTATCCTTATAAACTATGAAATTAAATTCGACTCGCGCCTATATAGTTGTTTCTGTCAAAGCTGTTTGTTTCCATCCGAATAAATTGCGTTTATTACACGGTGTATTATTGGATTTATGCGACTCGTAATAGTGTATAAATACTAGATACTTACATATTTTTTATTTCTACGAAACAAAATGTATATAATAACAAGACAAACTATGTAAGACGATAATTGATTGCGCGCGTTTTTTTGTGATGTAATATAATGAATAACGACTATGTGAGAAAAAAAAAACTTGCGCTGGATCCAAGAAAAAAAATCGCATTACAATATATATACAACGATTTGGATGATAAATGCACATGGGAGCTTTCTGTTTTCTTCTTTGGCGCGTGCAGCACACATGCAATAAAAGTTTTAGCCGGTCGCAAAATTCACTTACGACCTCGAATACCCCGAGGTTCGTATATTTTATGGCAATAAAAATGGCGTTGTTTCGCAAAAACGCAATTAAGACGCGCGTGGTTGCCCGTGTATATGTGTATTTATATGTCAGCTAATATCTATGCACACGCCACATTATATATACTTATGATGGTCTAATGTAGATTTAAAATCAATTAAACGATTATACGATGCGTGATGGCGGATGAGTGACCGGAGGAGGAGTAGCGTGCGTTAATTTTACTACAAAATTTTCTTCGGGAGGCCCGAGCTCGGGGAAGAGACCTTGGGAGATTTGCAGACCGCGATTAAAACCCGAATACAAAATGTATACACTAGGCGGATATACTTGTTATTATACTTGACATAAGTCATATAATTACCCATCTAAATCGTATAGATATGTATTATTTAAATAAAGCTACATATTAGGAATTAGTACCCGCGTACATAAAAATAACAACAATAATAAGAGTTAACCTATAAAATAAAATATTATTTTTTGCCGATCCGCACACGTCGTTGCAGTAGATATGGTCATTACTCGTCATCACTCATCGCATTGCGTCTGAACAACTTGGAAGAGTGAAATAAATCAACCTACCCTAGAACCGTGCAGTTTCATACACATTATACAGAGGAAACGAACGTCTTAGAAAATTTGAACAATTATATAACCAAGCAACGATGAAATCTAAATGTACAATTGAAAAGTCACCTGTTTGAAAAATTACTGCAAGACGTGTTGGACCCCACCTACACATGGCTCAAGTACAGAATTATATATATATCATATATCACGTGCACTCGGCGACGACTCGTGTTTGGAATAAAAGTAGGCGATCATAATATACCACATCACAATAATGGGTCCCCTGTTTTTTGCTCTATCTGTACGTCTCAATTGATATCGCCTCGGGAATCGAGGAGCCTTGACCTAGATCGGAAGACACACATTCCGTAGCAGAGGGTATACGGTCATCCGCGGTAGATGAAAAACAAAAAATACCGGGAGGGTTACCGACCTGGTATATATATAGGTACAACTGTACAAGAAAAGGCGGAAACGCAGAGATTCTGTCACGTCACTACCATCGATGACGGGCGGTGACGGTGTAATTTCCGAGATAGATTCAGAGATGGGATTTTTCGTACAAAATACGTCTCGAAAAGTGTCGTGTTACCATTATTATTATTGTACTTGTATATTATTATAGGTATTTGTGGCGTGATTTGTAAATTATTATTATTATTATTGTGCGATGCGATAAGTGTATAATTCAGTTTGCGGACGGAAACCAACGATGCACAATGATTATACCTAATATAATAATATTATATATAGGTAGTATATTATATTGTATGCACATGTGGAACGGCCGAAAGTGTGAGTAATACTCACGACGTTACTATTATTATTATTATCAATTATAAGCTCTATACACACTTGGGCACGGCGCATACTCGTACAACTGCACTGGCTATATCTCTGTACGACTATACAGATTGATAACCCGAACCGACACATCAAAGGTTTGTTCCAACGGATTGCCGAAAACTGCTAACGCACGCGCTATCGAAATTGCACATGCGAAACAATAATAATAATAATAATACAATCGTATATTATGGTTCACTAATTACTCGGCGTCATACATCATTTGCGCAGTATTTAAATATAATAATTATCTGACATTAATAATATTATATTGTATTGACCCTTGGAGTTCGCCAAAGAAATTATAATATTATCGACATTGGCGAACATCATCATAATCATAATCATAACAATTTGCCAGACATATTTATATCAATGCATTATTGTCGTGAATCCCTAATAATATTATCTATACACGTCACATCCCCAGTCCCGTCCCGATTGGAAATCGTCTTCGGATCATTTCTGTGGAGGTATTTTTTCTTTTTCCCTTTATTTTTATTTTATAAGTTTGTATATTTTGTTTTTTGTTTGGCACAGACGCTGCGCATCTCATGCAATCCGTGAAAACGTGACATGATTCGTTTGACGTCAGAAAAGAAAAAAATTAAAAACCGACGTATTTCTTGCAAAAAGAACTAATGGCCAAAACCACTCGTTTCGCACGACCATGACATCCGACGGCGGCCATAATTGCGTGTGTGATGATAATGTTACAGCTTTCGTAATAGACGTGAACAAGAGAACTGGACAGTTATTATTATTATTATTATTGCCAAACGGATTTTCCGAAAAACATATATTATAATAAATATATTAATGTCGCTATTCCTAGACACGCGCATGTCGTCTTTCTATTAATTCAGCAATTTGTTTCTAGATGTCAGCCATGCGAAGTTAAAACACCGAAAGACTACTATAATTTCACTTCAACATCGAGTTAATTAAACATCTCTCCGAGCCGCCGACAGACATATCTGTAGACTGTACTACCATATTAGATAGTACGCGTACGATATAGCATTTGCTTCTTAAAATAATGTTAAGACAGTATATATATACCTATAATTCAGACATATATTATGCATATACTGTCATCATCTGCACGTGATATCCGGGTAGAAGGTGGGGCAAGTCAAATCGAGATGACTTTAATAAATGTTGACACATCACAGCAGACTCGTAAATAATGATTGCAAAAGAAGTCGCGATGATAACTTCACGAATATCGAACTTTCAAAATAACGTTTTTTAAAACATTTTGTTGATTGAAACATTAGTAAATTTGTAATTTATTTTAGGTAACAATTATGCCAAATTACTGTAATGTCTACACTCTACTTATTATATATGTTCTGGTATATATTTACATTAATTTATGTGTGTTTATAGAATGTGACTGCAGAAATATTAATGCGTATACTAGACGAAAAAAAAATACTCAGGATTTTTAAAAATGTCTGTACATTTTCTTTGTTTTAACGCCAAAACGGTTCTTAACGATAAATATAAGTGGGTCGTTCAACTATGCAAAGATAAAAGTGTACTCGCAATTATAGTATGGCTGTTTCAGTTTCAACGCGATTGAATATTATTGTAGGTATATAGGTATGTACGTCATAATATGATGCTGAAACATAAACTCGAATCCTATCGAACGGATTTATTTATTTTTCAGACAAAATCGAGTGTAATTCACTCGACTAGTTTATGCACATGTGATTTTTCTATACAATATTTAAAATAAAACGGTAGTGCAGTTAAAGATACCGTCGTGCTACGTGTATAACCAACAATAATAAATGGTCCATCGCGGTATCTCAGGTAAACCCGACTTCACCCGGGACATAATCAACAAATATATGAAATACAAAGCTTTATAGGTGTATCTCGGTTTTAGACTTTAGTGTACCTAAAGTCTATCAGCTCACTGGAAAATCGGCGTTAGTGTGCCTACCTAGCTTTGTGATTCATAGAATTGAATACGAACTTAAGTGTAAAATCAGTCAACGACCTTGGCTGCGCAAGTTGCTGGTAGCGACTGCAGCAGTCCATCATAAATCAAGACACCATACTTGAGAATTAATCGGCTTTTGCACTGCAGTGTGCACCTTCGTATCACATACGGAATTAGGTACCTATACAATGGTATACAACAGGCTACAAACCTACAGTGAATAAATCCACTTAGAACAATAAATATGTAAGTACTCATATAGTCATAATAATTTAATTTTAGGTATATATGAGTATATTATAACTACGGACAAAACGAGAGGATAAAAATCCCATCTTTGATTATGATATCAAAAAAGTATACACAATATATATATACACAACCCATAAGTGTTTAATAAATTATGCTGCACATCATTCAGTAATCCCATAAAATTGCCATAATTTGAACACCAACGACAAACCTTATAATAACATATTATTATTGTCATGCATTCGATTTCACGTGTCCGCGGAATGGTATAATATGTGAGCGATATATGGAATTTTAATCTATTTCCTCTCGGGCACGTGGACATATACGTCATATTATTATCATAGTATGAAAGCATTCAATTCGAATATTCAAACTTCAAAGTACCTATATAATATAACTATATTATTATCGTCATTCGCAAGTTTTCGCTGTACGTCGCGTCGTGACAAAAATTGAAAAGAAAATTTATTGATAAAACGCATTGACACGGAAAATCTCCGTCTATAGATACTGGTACTGGTGCTGTAGTTATGTTTAATATGTCAACAAACTATCTGTACGCTTATACCATTGGGCATTGAGTGCTTGTGAAAATTATTTTTATAGTACATACCTATATAATAAACTAATATGGGTGTGCATTCATTACAAACGAAGCGCATGGTGCGCCATATCGTGTTTACTGTCTTCCCAATTTTGCCACAAGTGGAAAATTTGTAGAAAAAACAGGGAAACGACTCCGTGGCTCGCCCTGTATAATAATATATTGTAAGTATATAGTGTATATACGCACTGATTGAATATAATAAACCTATACAACAATATAGGCAATGAAATTGGTAGGTACATGTGTCGTGGTGCGGTTATAATTACGTGAAATACCAATGGTTAAAAAATTCTTCGATAAGAGCAGATAAGCGTCGAAAAAAAATATACAGGAAAATAAAAACAATATTGGAACGGTGCAGATGTTGTTAAACCTATATAGTATATGTTTATATAATTATATCGATGGCGTCTGTGTACGTGCGGTATAGAAGCACGAGTGTGTATTGTGTGTGTCATGGGTGTCGTGTAGATATACCTATATAGTTTATACAGAGTGATTCATCGCAAGCATTTCACCCTTGTATTTTTTCTTTAATAAATAATTTATTCAAATCTTTTTTTTAAAGCGAAGATTTATTTTAATTTTTAAATATACTAATTAAAGATCATATTATTTCCATATAAGGGTGTCACATAATATAATGTTCTGTTTTTGAAATGTGAGTACACATATTTTTAACTGTAAATTATTTAGTGCATAATTATTTTGAAAATGTCTAATTCAAAATTCAAACGGGTAGTCTCTCAGTTATAAAATATTTATATTAATAGTCCTTAAAAATAGTTTTAGAAAAATATAAAATAGCTGCACAATTGAAGAAAAAAAAGGGGGTGAGCATATTTGGTGGATCACCCTTTATAATTTTTATATGTTTGATATCACATGTAGTGTAGTCGACTATTGCGTATGTATACTATATTATAATATGTGTACTGTATATAATTATTTGGTTGACCGACGCGACAATGATAATGGAAATATTTTAGGAATTTCAACGTTTCGTTTTCTTTACGACAATTTCTCCACCGTTCGTAATGCACGCGTGACGATGTCCTGTCGGCTGTCATATCCACTGATACAGATACAACATCACTGTTCCTATACACACATGAAAAGACGCGTGCGGTTCTCGAGACACAATAATAACAATAATAATTACCAGACGTGACGTGACCACGTGGGTACCATAATATTATTGTAATCGTTTCACCCCGTAAAATAATATTGTATCCTATCATTTAACGAATATCTCGCGAACCGAACGCAATATAATATTAATAATAATTATAATATGTAATTTACCTTTGATATACCTGTGGCCTCACGATTGAGGAGGGATGGGGGAAGTTGGCTCTTCATTCTCGGATCTAATTTGGAAAAGTTCCGTTTGCACACATTTCAAACCCGAAATCGCGCAACTTGTGGAGGGGATACGCCCGACGGATTGGCGCGACTTCGCGGTCGGAGTTTATTATTATTATTTATTATCATCGTTATTATTACCACGGGACAGAGGACGCAAAATCGCCTGCGCTGGCCGCGAAACTGACAACCACGCGTGGTCAGCGTTTATTTGCGGACAGACTACAGACGGCGGCGGCTGCGGAGGACACGCACAATTGACTGGCAGAAACCGTCTGGAAACGTTTGCAGACGTCCTGCCGGTGTGGACACGCTAAACAATTTACGACGGCGGCGTAGACGGATAAATCGTACTTGCAGCCGCCGCACAGCATAAATATAATATATTGCCCAAATAATAAATTTTACGCGAAAATATGATTAAGAAATTAGTGGGGGAAATAACAACCGATAAATCGGGTGGCGTCTTGGCGATCGACCGCACGAAGAATATTATTATTATGATTTATGATGAATGATGACGACCTGCGGCACGAGAGTGATCTGTCGCTCACACGTGTCTGGCGTCTGTTTCCCCGAGTTCTAGCCAGTTCCGGCACGTGAAAGAAAAACGAACTCCCGTGGGTTTTCACTTAAAATTTTTCAGTTACGCAATAGTATATTCTATTCATAACCTTTCTTTTGCGTTTACTAGCTTCGTGGAAGCGCCGCACCCCTATTTAAAGCGGTCCATTGACGTATTGACATCAAAGTAAGGTATAGTACCTACAATAGCTACTATTAATACGCAATGAATCGATCAGGTTTTCATGCGCTAATCATTTAAAAAAAAAAAATCATATATTTATGTAAAATAGCTGATGCCTTTGTTTTATGCAAGATACAACACCGGGGTTCACGAACAAAAAAATATTAAGATTTTTATTGCTGAAAATATTTAACAAATGTAGTAGGTACATAATTAAGCATAGTAGGTACCTAAGTTACTTTCAACTTAGACACTACCTCCTTATTAACGACAAGTTACATCACAATAAATGTCAACAATATAAAAAAAGCAAACACTTTTAATCACTAAACAGCCGGACGAAAATAGTCGCTTATCGTGTAGGTACTGTTAATTTTGGCCGACTATAATGCTATTTATCCGATTTGTAATTATCACAATATAATTGTCAATAGCGCGGACCGTGAGAAAAAAACAAACAAAAGTCGTTATAGTGACGCCATTAACCGCAATAATAATATCACCGCCGCAGGTCTCGGTGATCGATAGACGACTACGATCGTCGTTGATACCTATATATTTGAAAAAAACCTGCAAAATTTTTTATGCTCATAAAAAAATTAAGTCGTTTCTATATTTAGCGCAACGACGGCAGGACCTCGCGAAATTTTAACGGCCGTGTGCATATACGCGTATTATTATACATATTATTTACAGTGTTTTTTTTTCCGTCGGTTGTCGGTATGACGTACGAAGGTATACCTATATCAATACACGACGAATTGTACATAATTATGTTATTATTATGCGTATTCGTATATATTCTCCTCCTACTCGGACGCCGCCAAACACAGACCTAAATACGACGACGGCGGTGGCCAATTAGCCGTTCGCTAAGAGAATATTACGCGCAATTTCCTCGGGCCATATGTGTATATATATATAATACATTACACGGCTAATAAAACGAAAAATAAATAAATAAAAGCGACGTTTCTATTTTTAAAACACGCGCCGCCTCCGCAACCGGTTTTGCGCCATTGATTTATGCGGTCGCGATGATGATGACGATAATAATAATAATTATAATCATGCATTTCTTCATTTATCCTACACGCACACGCACACGTACACACTACAACAGACCACGCCGGCCACCGGCCCCTGTCCCGTCGGCTGTCTTGTCGTCGACGGCAGACGGTTTCCCACGACGGCGGCGGCGGTCGTAGTATATAGATCTCTTCGGAACAATATAATATTATTTTATACGCGGTAGGTAGGTACAACAAACGATAACCTTATACGGTGTATTAATTGACCGAGCGAGAGAGACTGCAGAGACAAAGCGAAAGAGTGCGAGGGAGAGGGATAAAAAAAATTCTACTACCGAAGGCATATAGGTAAAAGCCTGGAAATACTCGACGGAGAAAAAAAACACTACTCGAACCCGAGACCGACCGCGTTTATATTTTCATATAATATTGTTATTATTATTATATTATATTATGTATACGATATATTTTGTATTATATATTCAAGGCGGTCCCTCGGCCGCTTAAAAACGGAAATTAACTATAAAGAAAAATAAAACGCGGGCACCCAAACCAGTGGCAAAGACGGCGGCGGGGTCGCCCGCTAAATAGAAAAGAATTCAACGCACCGCCGCCGCCGCCGCGCCGCCGCCACTTGCCCAACGGCTATTTCAGAACATCCAATACACACAATGGTTATTTTAGATTTATTTTATTTTTATATTGCCCGTTGTATTATATACGCACCTATATACACGAAATGTAACCGATTAGTTCGCGACCGCCGATGTGTATACAACGTGCTCGTCGTACTATACGTCGCTCGTCCGCGTTCGTTCAAGCGTTTCCGTTTACGTTTACGTGACGCCGCGGTCGTCGCGGTAATGAACGGGCGCGCGCGGCATCATTATTTCCGTCGGAAAATCGCGGACGCGGCACCGCCGCCCCCGACCCCGTTCAGACGACGGCGGTAAACGGAGACGTGCGCGGCGCCCCCAAAGCGCTCCGGAGACGTGCCGCCCCACCCGGAGACCCTGTCCAAGACGCGTAAATCAATCCCACCATCGACGAAAAACAATATAATATTTCCATTAACAATATTGAGTTTTTCCACACATCGTAGTAAAGCCATCTCATAACATATAATATTATTGTTAGACGAATGCGTTTTTATTTCCAATCCGTTTAAATAAATTGTTTGTAAAACGGTACACAACGCGATCGTATTTCCGCACTATATTATTAAATTTGAACACCGGGGCGGATCCGGTATCTATATCATCACGAAACTTGCCTTACGTTTTTCGACTTTGCCGTTATTGATGAAGTGCACGACAAAACCATTTTAACTGCCAGATTGCTAACTGCAGCAGCAGTAGTAATGCACTGGTGGTTAATGGTCATCACTTATCACATAATATTATTATTATTATTTAAAGCATTGTAATGAATTTATAACGCATCGATATGAATAATAATAAATCAGTAGGTAATATTATAATTTTAATTTAACTACCTACGATATTATTATTGAGATTAACAATCATAAAATAATTTATCAGTATATTTGATAAATTATGTTTTTATTGAATGATTACCGTGACATTTTACCTACTGCAGACACAGTATTTTTCAAACGTAAATAATTAAAGACGTTTAGTAAAATAATAAACAATCTAAATCATAATGATAAATATTATACAATATTAATTATTATTGACCAAAAATAGGAATCTGCGACGATTACAAACTTTAATAAACTGACCTTTCAACTTTCAGTGAAAGTGATACCAAAATAGGTACACAATGTGTATACGTTATAGCCGTACAATGTACAAATTACTCAATACTGCAATTATTTATTATTTCTGTGATTCTATTTGTACAGATTTAGTATTTCAAGATTATTTATCCAGAATCCAGATTATTTTTAAGATGTTAAGATCTGACATTTTGATAAATAATTTTACTATAGAAATCAATTTGGATTTACATACAACATATTTATGATAATACTGATATGAGGTATTATATTTTACGGTAATTAAAAAACACAACTTTATTCAGATGTACAGAAAAATGTTTGAATTCTTAAAACCCTGTAGCTATGGTACGTAATATGTTTGCGTATAGGTCGTATATAGACGAGCGTAGGTATAGGTACAGGTAAAATATTGTTTTATGTATAGTATAATATAATATAAGTATAGGTATAGTGTATTTTATAATAGGTATATTGTGTAATAGCTAATAAATAAAGATACTGATATTGAGATAACTGAAATACGTCAAATTGTGTTTAAAAGCTTTTTATAACTCGGTCGAGTGACACGTGCGAATCTAAACGTCTTGGTTAACCTGTTGCACTATCGTCGAACACGATATAATATCTGTCGCAATTAACGCACTGCGCGCGGTGATACAATTAGAGTTTATACACATGTTAACGATACAATAAATACGTTTTCCGCAATATAGATAATTCAACGGCGAACATTTGTGTTCATAAATCGTGTCGATAAAGCGATAAAGTGATATTATAAGGACTTTCAAGTTATCATCGTCAAAGTCTGTTCCACATTTGTTGCCGCGAGCCGCTTTTAGCGTATAGGACAAACACAGTGTACGTAATAATATATCCTAATCGTTATCTCATTATTTAACGACAGACAACCGATACCGATCGGAAACAGAAACGGAACCCCAAAATATGTCATAGATACTTAGTTCAAACAACAAAAATATCGAAATTTTGTTTTCTAACTGTTATACAATCAGATTTTGCGGCCACACGACCAAGGGTTGACATGGTATATTACATGGGGTGCATGTGGCGAAACAAGTATAAACCCGTTCCGGCGGCGCGCGGGGAAGGTTTATCGCGTAGACGCGATGACGGCGACGACACTAACCTAGGGCACGCGGCCGCTGGCGAACGGTCGGCGGCGGGGCGCGTGTGACGGAGACAACGACCTACGGTACTTACTGCGTTACGAGAAACAACGGCCGTGGCTGAGGCGGTGTCCACTGAGCGGGCGATTCTGCCCGTTTGCGGCGACGTTGCGACGGCTGTCTGGCGGTGGCCCGGAGGACCTCCGGCTGCGATTGCGGCTGCGACGTCGGCGGTTAACCGAGCGGGACTGAACGGTGTAACGTCCGGTCGCGGTATAATGTTATATTATACAGAACCGTCCGAGGGTGCAACGGGGGTGCACTGACGCGGGCTCAGGTTTTCGAGTGGTTGAGCACGAATATGTATTCGACGAAACTGTCTCCCGACGGTTTGTACGCCGGTATCATCTTAGTGGCGCGGAGACCATATTATTTTCTCTTGCACTGTGCAAAAACGATCTAGTACGTCCGGATCGGGGGCGGGCGGGCCGCGGCGATGACGCGAATAACAAAAAACGCGCACTCTGATAGCGCGGCGGCTCGGGGAGGGTGAGAAAGAAACAAAAGTCTCGAGACAAAAAAAAAAAAACCCGACGAAAAAAAATTTCAAAAACGAAAAAATTGTTTAGAAAAAAAAATGTATTAAAACGACACTCGTCGAGCGGCGGACGACTTTGAATGGCGCGAGGTGCGTGTATTTAATTTATTATTACAATATCACAACAATCGTATACGTATCGAATAATAGGTGTATGTGTGTTTAATTGACGGCGACTCGTTTTAAACTAAGAACGAAACTGACGAGCGTTGCACGTTTATGCGCCAAACTGCGATCCACTACTCCATCGCGGCGAGTCGCCGCCGCCGGACACGGTTCCCTCTCTCTGAGCGCCGTTCGCTTGGCTCCGTTCCACCGCCACACAGCCGCAGCCGCCGTGTGTACGTCAGCTTGTGGGCACTGTTCACACAAACACACACACACACACACACCCGCCGTATAAATTTCATTACTCTTGAGCTGCCGCGTGTGTGCGTAAGATTTTTATTATATATTAAACGACCGCGATTCGCGTGCTCTCGTCATCGTCATCGGCCGCGCCATTCAGTCTCCCGGTCGTGTCGTCCCGCCGCCGCCACCTACCCTCTCCCGGCACGACGACGACAACGCATCGTTGCTGATATATCGCCGACCCCACCCCTTCGCCGGTAGATTTAGATTTTTATTTTTGCCGACTTACCGCGCGATAAACGATTTACCACCATTGGCACCACGGACAGTCTACGGACGAAAAGTAATAGGTAATCACTATATAACCAGGTAGAAGGTACGCGAAGTACCTACTTTTGTACCGATAACGTATAACGGAGTACTTGCTCGTTATTCACGTCCTCCCTAGACAAGTTCGTGATCGCATTATGACTGTTTGACGTCTGTAAATAATTATTAGGTACACTGTACACAACGTAAATAATTATATATAGTCTTCAACAAAAACTTTATGGCGTTATAAAATGTTATTATTTTTTTTTTTTTAATTGTTATAAAAAAATGGAAAATAGTGCCCGTTATAAAATGCTCGCATTTCGGGACTTTAAGTTTTGACGTTATAGTCAGTTTTGCGCGCTTTCCGGCACGTTTCCAATCGCAGTCAACAGAATACTTCAGCACTATATGATTGTTTAATAAAAAATAACTGAAAAAT
Organism: Acyrthosiphon pisum; assembly: GCF_005508785.2. NCBI lineage: Eukaryota > Metazoa > Arthropoda > Insecta > Hemiptera > Aphididae > Acyrthosiphon > Acyrthosiphon pisum. Next base: position 39,670,840 of record NC_042496.1, read on the forward strand.
CAAAATTCCATTTATTTTTTTTTATAAATTATAATTAAAATTCGTTTTGTACAGTGTAGTTATGAAAATTGAAAACAAATCCTGAAATCCTTTCAAACACGATTCTTATTATTTTTTTAATACATGCCTAATATAATATTATTTATTTATTGGCTTACGACTTACGAAGAGTAAAACATTTCTAGTTAAAAAGAACACAATTATTTTACAAAAAATAATAAACTACCTACTGACACAATAACTTATTGCATAATAGAAATACAAAAATAAAATGAATACGCAAAAATATTTGAAATTTTATTAAAACTAATGTTAACAACTTAACATAAATATTATTATAAGCTTGACTATCAGCAATCAATTATAGTTCTATATATGATAGTATTGATAAGTGATAACTGTTATATACCTAGAAAATAGATTTTTTTTATTTTTAATTATTTGCATAATAATTATTATTTATCGCATGAAAGACGGGTTAATTAGTTAAAAATAACCAAATAAAAAATATCATTGGGTGCACTATTTAACTCAAATGCAAAGCCAACTACATCCTTATAATATATTATTAGAGCACAAAGTACTGTATAATATGTCATTCAAGAACCAAATAATGAATTTAACTCAATATATTATATTTAATATTAGACTTTTTTTGGAATGATGATTAATGACTTACAGTATTGTACCACATGTAAAATAAAAAATTTTCTTTATGTTATATTTAAGGGGGTTCGGAAAATTATTGCTTAAAATATTAAGTTTTGATTGGGTATTTATTATTTAATAACTGTACGAATTATATAGTTGTATTATTGTAATAAAACAAATATTTTGTGAGATGACTTTAACAGTGATAAGTGTGTACTATAATAAATACAGTAAACAAATTATTTACTGAGTACTTATTAATAAATTAATAAATACCGGTATTTTACATTTTTACCACATTTGTGTACATTCAAATATTATTACCAATTTAAAATATAAAATTATGAATGGTGAAAAAAACATTTATCAACTAAATTTTATACTAAACCTAAGTCACAAAAAAGATATTATTTAGCCCGAACAATTTTGAAAATTAAAATTAAATTTTAAATGTTGACAGATATATAGACAATACGCCAGTTTTTTTTATAATTTATTCATTTACGTCAATAGGTTTAGAACAATATAAATATAAAACTAAAACTAAAACTTTCGCGATTTTTATCCGTCTAAAAATAATATAAATGTGTATAATATATATAGATTTTATTTTATTTCAAAATAAATATTTCTTTTATTTTAAACTGTTGTTTCTTTTTCTCACTTATAATGATCATGCCAAAAATTATTTATAGTGAAAATTTACAAAAATATCTTAGCAAATAGGCCGTAGACAGAGTTTTTGTTTAGCTTTATTTTTATGAGTTAAAATATATTTTAAATTTGTAATTAATTGACCCATGCAGGTATAGTGGACAATTCAGTGAATATTTAGTGATCATGAATGATTAAATATATTAATTTTATTAAATATATCATTATTACTGCTCATAAACTTCAGTCTTGGATATATTTTTTTGTCAAACACTATAAAAAATAACCAATATATCCTGATCTGTATATTATATTATGATCTCATTGACTCTCATTCATTCACTGAAAATGTTATATGATGATTAATATTGACCGCATAAACTGTGAACTCACCTCTGTAAATCAATGTAAATATAAAAATATATAAATATAAACCTACAAATATTACGAAACAGGGTGTGCATGTGTGTGGTAGTGTTTAATATTATTGTGAAGTTTTCATCGAATCGTACATAATTATTAATAATATGTTTTATAAGTCTTACACGTAAAACTGTTATCAGAATTTTCACATTCCCTTGAAGTTGTTTGTGCGAATAGAAAATTGAAAACAAAACATAGCTACCTACGTAACGCCGTGCATAATAATAAAATACATACCTAATATCGTATGCGAACATATTTTAAGGAGAACACTATAATGTGCAAAATAATTCACCGAGGTCATATTATTATTATATTATATTATATTACACTACTGCACACACTAACTCAAAAACAACAATTAAATGTTTGGCGCCGTGGTATAAAGAATGAAGTCAGTTTTTTTTTTTTTATATTCTACCGCCGATAACTACTCTGCAAGTGTAATTATTTAACAATCTGTGCAAAATTAGATAACGTAACGACCGCGATGCTCTTGGTGAACTTGATAAAGCTGTAGAGATCTACACACAATATACGCACAAGCAGTTTAGGCACATAATACGTGTGGTAGGTCGTAGGTATATAATACGCTTGAAATATGTATAGGTACCTATAGGTGGTAATAACCCAAATAAGGTATCTTATTTCGCACGTTGCACAAATAATATAACGCGTAACTATATATTATTATTATTATATAATACCAATATAGATAATAGATACATTGTACGGCGACTCGCCTCAGCTACGCAGACTCAGTGGCGCGATTACCAGCTGGATGGCTGGGAATGTCGATCACTAGAGCCCCCGATATTGTTTTAAGTTGGAATGGAAACACGTGTAAATTCCTATGTTCCATGTGTGCTAGACAAAGACAGAAAATCACCGCTCCAATCCCCTTAAGAGCGCATGCCATTTGTTTTCTTTCCTAGATCCACGCGCATCATAGCAAATTTTACGTTCTCAATAATGATTATAGGTACTCGTAATAATTTCTCAAACTAGAGTGAAATGACTTCCTATAAAATTTAAAGGTAAGATTATTATCTAGGGCATCTCATAGACGTTTTATTATATTTTAATTTTAAAGCGATAGTTATGATTATT
>NC_042496.1:39673942-39726183 GCF_005508785.2 Acyrthosiphon pisum
AAAGAACATTAAAATAGAATTAAATTTTTTTTTCATCTCCATCCCTGGCTTATTACCCTTTGAACCTTTTCGAGCACCTCGCCGAGTGTAGTCTTATACGATATAATATATTATATTTAAATACCTGTGCATGCGATATACATATATCATGTACGCGACAGTACAGCCGTTGTGTCTGGGCGCTTACCTACACATATAGTTACAGGAACGCGCGAATAAACGTGCCAAGACGACGTGTACTAATGGTTCATGGCTCGAGAACGCGTGGCTGATGCAACAACACTTTCTCATTTCACCGAGGACAAGACGAAAAAAAATTTTAATTCAAACCCCTCCGTGTAACCACCACCTACGCACACGTGCAGACCGCACCAGCAGAGTACAACGCCGACTCGCAGACACGTCCGTACACGTCGACGTGTACCCTATATCACATAGTAATGCAGCTATGTGCTGCACATGATATTATTATTATTATTATAATATAAGCGGTATAATATATTGGGTATAAGGTACGCAACCGTACAGGTATTTTACCGTCGTTATACCTATTATAATATATTATATTGTTGTCTGCAGATGGTATCTATACACATGTGTGCCATGCGTGCAGTGTAGGGATGTGAGGGGTTCCGACGAGTGGAGATCACCTCCTCCGCAACTCCATATTATTGTAATATGCAAGTATGCCGAGCAGGTCCCGTTCGAATCGGTTCACGACGTTTTACGTGTTGGCGAATACGTCTTATTGTAAGGGCGATAGATATGTAACCGCGATAGCTATTATACATTATGTGCATAATATTATTATAATAATCTGTAGCCGCTGACGTCCCCCCCCCCCCGCCACCCCGTTCTGGCGCGCGCGTGTATATAAATATCTCGAATTTAGACGAACAAAAAAAATTGCGAACGGCTTCGACATTTTTGCTGGGCAATTTTTAACCCACGCGTATACTTAAACGTATTACAAAAATTGTTAGCAAATAATTTAAGAAATATAATCATATTGTTAACAAATTCCCAAAATAAATATTTTGAAAAAAGATATTACGTTTTAAATTTTCAAATTCATTTAATCAAAAAAATATTGATATTTTATAAATTCTAAAAAATAAAATATTTGACTTAGATAAATGTTTTTATTTTAAGAATTGTTCTTATAATCAGATTCACAAATTGGCTATTTTAAATATATCCAAAAAAATTTAAATCAAATTTTAAATGTTTTATTTTCAGTGTTTAAATATAAAAATAATTGTTTGTATAATATATTATGTGTAGCGCAAGTGACTGTATTATATATTATATGTAAAAAAAAATGTTTGTATTGATTAGAAAAAAAGTTATTCCAAAAGTCAGTTCTATTTGTTACAGTGTTACACCCTGTATAATATAATAATATATTGTGGTGTCCGACAAAAAATATAAATGAACCGTATTTAAATAGTCTGCAGCGTTTAAAAAATATTTACTCAATGAATTATAAAATTAACAATAATAAAACATTTAGTTGACTTTTAATCGTTATAAGTTATAATAACTTATAAACTTGTAGGTAGGTACCTATTTTTTTTTTTGCTTGAAAATATTGGCAAAGTTATCGCATAATTATAATATACAGTTTACATTCATATAAATATATAATATATGTGTATATTGTGCAAATCGATATTGTTAATAAAATAAAAATAAATAAATAATAAGTTTTATTTTTTGGCACGCGAATTGATGCGGAAACACTGAATCTTGCATATATGTATAGGTGGTCTGCAGTAATATCTACACATATTATTAATGTGGCAGTTATACGCCACAGAGCATTGTGTCGGTATTAAAACAATCGTGAAAAAAATTCGCGTACGACGTGGGTTTATTACGCGTTCGGAAGAAGTATATAGGTAGGTACTTATCGGATGTACCTACATATTAGTATATTATATAATAAAAATGTATATATTATGTGATGGCGACGCGCAGTAGTGGTGATGGGGAAAAAACAAGCTGGAAACGGCGATTTATATAACAGTTATCCTAAACGACCACTGGCGAATACCTTATTTATAGCAAAAATTACTTTTGTTGTGATGACCACACGAACTCGCGGTCGTTTGTATTTATCTCGTCGGATTTTTCAGTCAAAGTACACGAAAATCGCGGATACTTACGTATTTTTAAACGCGGCAGCCGCCGGAATTAAGAGTTATTACAATAAGTAATTGTAATCCAAAATCAGTCTATATACTACAATAAAGCTAATCGGTCCGTAGATACTACCGAGGTAGCTAGGAATTTAACACTGAGGTAGGGTTAGGTTAGGCGCTAAGAGTCTATCCCAAACAGCATTTGGGAAATGATAATATTTTGTGAATATTTTAAACCACTTGAATAATGAAAATTTGAATAATAATATTTTCTTTTCTTTTCATGATAACGAAATACTGTACAAAAATATTGTAAATAAATAGTGTAAAATATTGATCGCATAAAAATATTGACTTAATATTTTTATATAGTTTCCGTAAAAATGTATAATTTAAATGTTTTGTAAATATTTTTTTTAAATATGAACTTCTTGGCCAAAGAATATAACTAAAATATTTCCTAATTATTTACGCAAATTTTTAAAACAGTTTGACAACCATATTATTTTTCCTGTAAATATTTTTATCACAGTAAAATATTTTTATGCTGTGTGGGTACTGGGTAAGACCTTTGAGGATCAATACAAAAGAGTTATAAACTTATGTACTACTCAAAAGTGCAGCGATCCTGTTTTTATTCATACGAATTTTATAGTAACTATTTTATTGGTTTTGGTTATCACTAATAAATATTTTACTGAGTGGTGTGTTGGTATATTACACTCATATTATACACTTTGCCAGTATCATTTATTGCATAATAATAGTACAACGAATAATTGACAGTTAAAAAAGACACTATTGGTGTGTTCGGATTATGGCAGTTTTTTATTTTGCATTATACGATAGCGTTTACGTTCATATGTCAGATATCTAATCGTATATACAACCTAAATACCTAATAATAATTATGAGCACTCAAGACTTCGAGAGGGTCTGGTATACTTATTTACTTATTGCGATTTGTTTAAAGATTGATAATAAGCTTTTAGTTAAGCTTAACACTTACCCCCCCCCCCTCCTCTGGTTATACTTATAAGACACTGGACACTGGTATTGTTGTACTTCACTTGTACACGTAATCATTTTATACAACATTATGATTTATGAGTAGGTGCCTATATTATTATGACTAATATGATGCCTAAATATTTTCAATTGTTTAAGAAAATGAATAGCTTGTAATAGATAGTTACCAACATAAATATATTCGTACATTTCACATAGATACCTATATAATATTTCATTTATGTTATACCTATTATGTATTATCGATCTTTATAGGTAGGTACTAAAACAATTTATTATAACAGGTAGTATTTGATATATAGGTACATTATAATTGTATTTTGTATTTATCACTTATAAAATAACTACTGTCAATAAAATGTTTTTTACAACTGAAGTAAGCGAACCGTTTTTGATAACATGTTTCCACCCTTTATATATTGAGAGAAAAATAATAAAATTCAATTTAATATTTTTACGTGTTATACTGCTATGAAATATATATTGGCGAATTTAAAAATATGTCTACAACAGAAGAAAACAATGAACTTTTTGACAAAATTATAATACAGGGATCTCAACTATATACGAATGTACGATGTCAAACCAGTCGCTATTTCTTTGTTTATCATTGCTATTCGCTTTATGTTTGTGTCATATGTTACGGTTAGTGTCATATTATAGAGCCATATTGAAATAGTGCAATACTGCCATTAGTTATTAGTTATTACTATAATAGGTACAACAATTTATTATTTTTGAGAAAAATAAACTGGTATAATATCACAAAAAATGTCCAAATAATAATATTATAAAATATATCTTATATATTTATAATGTTTTATTTCAAAATAAACTAGGGTAGAGGAGGTGATATTCTATAAGTAACGGGGGTGCTAAGCACCCACACCCGTAGATATGTGCGCCAATGACATATTGTTTTATATTTTTCTCATAAATTGTAAAATTTGTGTTCGCAGTACCGAAATTCAATATATATTGTATTCGAAAAACACGAAGTAATATATTTTGCTCATCCTTGTGAATAATACAATTATAAAACGCCCACACTGCCACATACATAAATTACATGTAATGCAGCATTATTACCAAATTATAATTGTATACAAAAACAATATCTTAAAAGGATTTGAATCTTTTATAACAATTAGATAACCGTGGTATATACGAAATAAATTATTTTGCGTTTGGCTCTGGTTGAACAAACATAAATATAGTACACAAAAACACTTGATCACACTGAGAAAATAATAACAATAACCTTTTATTGAATAACCGCAAATAACGTCTTGAAACCTGAATCTCGGAAAATTATAAAATTTATTGCATTTTCTTACGTGTTGTATGAAAGGGGATCGTGTGTCCGGTCAAACGTCGTCCTACCTATATTTGCAATCTGCTCGATAGAGAAAAAGTCTCAGTCCCCGGGCACTACCGATGTTAGAGAAATTAAAGACTGTTTGCCAGTTTTCTCACCAAGCGTATACGGACAGAGTGATAACTTCCGTGTCACGAATTTGTATAATATATTATAATTTATAAGACAACTTTATTATTATATATGTATAAGTACGAGTGTTCAACGAGTATATATTATTATAATAATATTATATTATGTAATTATTTATGATTACCAAACGTGAAACAGTTATTATAATTATTGCACGTAAGAAATTCTAATTTTTATTGAGCTATCGGTGGACAGTGGCAATCTGCGAGTACCAATTTCCTATAATATGTGACCAACCACGGTACGATAAGGTCCTAAAAAAAAAAATTTACTTATAGATACCAATTATCAACAGTTTTAGGTATTTTGTACAATAATTATACACATACATATAACGACAATCAATAGGTAAAACTGTACCTACTAACATATTATTATAGTTTAGAAAAAAAATAAGTATTTACCTAAATTAAACAAACGAGCTGTAAATTGATTAAAAAGTGGTTTACTTTTTAAAATATGTCCCAAGAACCATAACATTTAATTATTTGATTATTTTTCCCGATCAGTTTATAGATTTTGTAATATTTAAACAGTGAACATTGGCAATGATGACATTGAATATATTTTGGTCGTTATCGATATTTGCGTTGTATTACGTAAGGTAGATATAGGTATAATCACTTTGATTTGATTTTGAATTAGTTATACGTATGACAAAACATTTGAATATAAGAATGAAAATCATATTCTTTGTTATTTATTTCAATGTGTTATATAGAAATTAAAAACAAATAACGCAAACATTTAAAACGCAAATATCACAAATAAATTGTTTTTGTCAAAAAATATTGGTTGCATTTAATGATTTATAATTAAATAGTTGTAACTTGTATTGTATTACTATGTAATTAGTGTATAATGACTTGTATAAAATATAAAATATTATAAAATCTTTGTACCGTGTAAGTACCTATACCGACATATATCATTATAGGTTTTGGTTACGCCATTTTCTTGTCCCGAGGCAATAAATTAAGGGCAAATATATATTAAACCTTTCAATGAATAAAAATTATTATTTTCAGGGAGTGAGGTGAGAGTTTTATTTAACGATTCTCAGTTAAGTCCTCAGGGCACTAAAATTTTACACCTAAGGCCTGGGTATTTCTCTACTATACCTACGTTACGCCGAGTATTTGATACCTACTCTGTTTTAACTTTTAATCACGTGTTATTGACTTCTAGTAGTTATTTGAAATACTGTGCACTATACTGCACTCAAGTCTCAAACACTCAATGATCGTTGCAATTTGTAAATGCACAACGAACATCTAGAAACGTCAAAATGATAAACGATAATGATATAATCAACTGCCTACCTAGAATTTAATTAACCTATAATATTAATAGACATTTTAAAAATATTTAAAAAGATAAAATCTTGAAGATGACATATTTTTTCTTTTTCTTCGTATTCCTTTAGAAAATGCATTATTTTAATCAAAAATATATAATTTATTTAAAAAATTTTCGTAATTTAGTGTTGTTAACAATAATTCAATATGAACACATTGCTACTATGGTACCTAGTCGAAAATTATTTTCTTTGTTTCACCACTAAGCGGCGTTTTGAAATTGAAATATGAATACTACCAAACCATACTACCAAACCATAAACACGCAGTACTATGGTCATTGGTCTATACCGTATAACTCAATGGTTACAACCTTACAGGTATATAGGTACATTATATGATATGAAAAACGTTTTAATATAATATTATACGTTTATATAATAATTAATAGGTACTTATAGACACTATGTCATTAGCACATAATACGTTGGAAAAAAAATACAAAGTTTTAAAATACTATTATAATAATGTAAGGTTATTAAAATTAATTAGGTATAATTTATATTAGTTCGAATGTTTCTATAAAAATGATATGTACGCAGAAAAGTGTGCGGTGTATCTTTAATCTTTTAATCCTAACGATAAATGAACGTAAGTATATTTAAACGAAGTAGGTAATGATAGTAACTAGAGTAATGATTATTCTATAATATTATACTGACTTTTGGGCTGTAACTGCTAGGTATGAAAACTTTAATCTGAAATATTGCGTAAGCAGAAAAAAGGTGGGCAAGTGGGTGTCGCTCTGCTGTACAGTAGGTTACAAGTGGGTCACTGTACCTAATGGATGGTGTTAAATTTGAACTCAATGATAAAATACCATATTGTATATAAGAATAACGATTCTGAGCGAATGCGGTCAGTCGGTCTATGATATTACTGAGTAAATTTGATGATATTATTGTGAAGAAAGTAATTTATAGGTATATAACCTATTTACGTGGAACATTGTTTTCAATCCTTAGTTGTAAAAGTTAAAAAATGTAAATATAAACAACCAGTTCATGTATATACGTACATTTGATTTTGAGTTACACCAAAAACCAAAATCGATTTTTTCGAAAACCGATTTTGCGTAGAAATTCTTCCCGTTTTTCCTTAATTTTTATGTTGTTTTTCCTGGCAGTTTTGAAAACTTTTAGGAATTTTAATTTTTGACCTTCCGAATGCACCAACTTTCCCATCGAACAAGATACTGTTGTAGAATATCGAAGCAGTTCTACTGCCCCAAACAGTGGTGACGGAAACAAAAATTTAAAAAAAAAAAATTAAAAAAACACACATTTTGTAAAATCAATATACATTAATCGCTCCGCTCAGAATCTAAAAATCAATATTTAGGTTTGGTTTTATTTTAAAATATATACAAATTGTAATGTATTGAATATTAGGTATCTACCTATTTATGTTTTATATCTTCACGATTTTCAAGACAATTGTCAAATTTAACTGTTTCTCCAAATTGAATGTCCATGGTGTCACCCTGCTCTATCACGTCCTATTTATTGTTAAAAACTTTTTATATTATATAGCACTATGATTACAGATATATAGTAGTTTATATTATACCCTATGCGTTTATTATTGTAATTTATAATGACAAACATACCTAGGAGTCAGTTGGATAAATAAAGCTATCCACCTATTAAGTAAATTATAATACTCAAATATTGTAAATTAAAATAATTATAACCAATATAATTGATGTATAATATGTACCTACCTACAAAAATATAAAATTGTATGATGTAACAAAAGATTTTAATAGGTAGTATAAGTATGAGATAACATTTTATTTTATTGCAATTTTTCTAATTCATATAATTTAATATCATATATGTTATAGACGATTTATTATGTCAATAATATTTATATATCATGGGTGTAACCATTAACCAGGAAATATTTTTTAATGTAGTGTAATTAGATATCTCGACGACGACTTTATATAGCTATTATTTATTTCACTTTCACGTGATGACTTTTATCTATGCACTGATACCAAATATATTAAATTATACAATTCAAATTAATTGTTATTTTTAGTTCAGTTTATAAGTCAGCGATCATTTTTGTATTATTTTGCATACATACCTAGTTATTGTGACAGATATGTTTGATACAATGTTTTAAATTTTTTAAATTTTAATCAACACTATACGATTTTCCGATAAGTAAAATATTATGATTTATGTTAATATAATAGATAGTTTAATAAAATACTTCAGTAAGAAATTAAGAGCTAAGCATTATAAGAAATATACCTAATAAGAAAATTAATAATAGGTAGGTACACGTGTGCAGTGCTATCAGACCACTTAAATGAAATAATAAAAACTGTCAAACCAAACACCATTTACAATATTATTAACATCGCATACAACTATTTTTAAAATGTCAAACAAAATGGCACAGTAAAAAATATTTTATAATCTGACTAAAGGACATTTTAATACCTAATGTTGATAACAAGTTTAAAAATAAAAATATTATAGTTTGAATATTTGATAGGAAAAAATACATCACATATTATTGTATCTTTTACCTATTCTCTATAGTCCATAGCCTTATATAAAAGCTGTTAAGTATATAAATATATTACTGCTATAGTGCAATAGTAATTAATGGTTTAATACAATTACGTTAAAAATTCGGTTATATATTATCCAACCAATCACATGGAAGTAACAAAACGGTAAATATTGGGTACTACTTATTAAAATAATAGGATTAACTGTAAATTGTAATACTTATATAATTAGCAATCACCTACCAAAATAAAGCTATAAGCATAACTTACAACTGGGCAATTATAAAAGTTAACCATTATAGTCTAGTAGGCTATTAGTAATTTTAACATTTTTAACTACTATTACTATGTTAATCACTTATTAATTGTTGTGATAAAAATCGTTTTACAAAATTCAAACTACGTCCACGTCGCATATAATATACGAAACTGAAATGCCCTAACATAAATTTTCTTAGAATTTCAGGAGCTATAATTATAATTTATTCAGAATGCCTACAACACATAGTATCTATCCTTTTCGTTAATGTTATATTCGAAAGACACGTGTAAACTATAATTAGTACATGTGAACTACGATGTACCATTGTTTTTTAACGGAATGTGTACAGTAAAATTACAATTTAGATTAACTTTTTAGGTACACTATATGTAGCAGTTAGTATAGTGTGGAAAATATATCACTAATCCCCCCCCTACAATATTTTGCGTTTTAATTTATTGGATATAATAAGTAACAACACTGCAATATATTATTATTTTTCAAAGCTATTTATACTTAATACTTAATAGGTATATCGTATGTAGCAATATATTATAATATGGATGGTAATTTTGGTCATAGATTAAAATATATTATATATTAGGTATAATACTATATAATATATAATGTATATTTTATTTAATCTGTTTTGGTAAACTAATTTAAATTTTCACATGGCTATGTCCTATATATTTAAGAATTTAAACACAAGAACCAGGGGATAACAATGGCCATTTTCATAGAAAAAATACTGATAAAAAACTGATGTTACTTGAAAATGTAATTTTAATAGATAATATTAAATACCATTAAAAAAGAGATTACTTCGTTCGCGGTTACATTTCATACTTTCATATATTTACCTATAGGTACTACGTATTTATACAGAAAATATTAGGTACCTATACATAATATTATGTAGTTAATAACTAATAATAATTGTATAAAAACGAAAATTTCTTCACACAAATCAAATCAATAATATTTTAATATTATTAAACAAAAAGCATGTTCATCGGTCAATATTTAAAAATATTTGATTAATTTACAATTATACTATAATAGTTATTTTGAGATATTTACCGATAGGCGATAATCTTGAACAGTTCCTTCTACCCAAAAATAATTTTAAAAAATATATCCTCTCAGTTACACCACTGACACAGTGACACGTCCTGGTATATAGACTAATATGGTAAGATATTTCTGATTCAGTTAGAAAATACGAATGCGGATACGACGTATTTTTATCAGTTGAAAATCTCAATTTCACCGGTAGGTACATGTTCAACTAAATATTTAAGTACCTACACACCTGTCACCAATTAATAAGCGCGGAATGCGGACTATCTACTAAATAGTACGGTTTAATCGAGTTTGATAAACCATGGCATTTGAACATTTTCTAACATCGTAATTGATAACGACCACTGTTGCCATAACGACGATAAGCATTTAAAAAGCTGTACACAACAAGTGGGTCACAAGTGCTCGTGTTAGTACAGTAGGCATAGGCCATAAATCGTGATTACAATACCTACGACATAGTGAAGACATATTATACAATAGGTATACACTCCAACCGTCGTAATTATGATAATTATTATTAATTAGTAGTTATATTATTCGATAATCGAGATTCCGAACCATGGCCGTACCTAAATACTAAATCGTGTAACAAAACAATTTTCGATTATGCGTTAATAGTACTTACATAAATTTCATAAATACTAAAACACCCTTTTTTCGGTACAGAAATAGTGATAGTAAATATTGATAATAATAATAATAATAAAATTGGGCATAGTATCATGTGTCAATTAATCGTAGAAAGCACGAACTAAGATATACTAATATATCTTAGTTTGTGGTTGAAAGTATAATAGCCGATTACTGTGGTAAAAAAAAAACAGTTTCGTACACGAAACGACCTAAACGCGTTTACGTCAAATCGACGAACAATATTGCGCGCGTACGAATAAAACTGTAACCAAATGTGTTCACCGAACATAGTACACAAAATAATTATTATGTTATTTATTATTATTAAAACTATTATCGTTTGTATATGATTATTCTAATAACAACAAATAATATTATTATTGTGCGTACATTGAAAACGGATCGTTTCGGCCGTTGCGATAACCTTTGCCGCCGAGTCATTCACGTCGGTGGCGGCGACGGTGGTGAAGATGTTGACGACGACGACGGCGGCGGCGGCGGCCCGAACGTGTGCGCGCCAATTCGTGCCGACAGATGTCGTTGCTGTGTGGCACGTTTGTGGCCGTCGGACGGGCCACGCGAAACGCCGACCGCCGGCGGCCGACGCTTGACGCCCGGTGTCGTCGGCCACGGTCCCGACGGTCGAGCGTCCGTTTTCCGGCGCGCGTTCCGCTCGGCATTCAAGCGGGGCGCGCGCCGAGCTTCGAAAATCGTGTTTGGCCGCCCGGACGTCCGCACGCCGCGCTCGGGCCCCGCACCACACATATATGGGTGCCAAACACGGTTACCGTCAGCTTTGCGCAGTGGCGATATCGTAACCAATGAGGTCCATCCGAGGTGCGATTATTGCTAGTTGAAAACTTTAACCAATACCCCGCCATGTGGACATGAAACACTGTCCGCTTCGGCAATTTTTGGCGGCCCTAACGGGCTCATATCGGCATTTGCCTCAAATCATAATCGCACTCTTCTGCTAAAACGGCGACGAGTCACCGACTCGGATTTTTAATCCGTTCACGCAGGTGGTTCGTCTGTTCCTCTCCGCCTTTCCTCCCGTACCCGTCGAAAATCGACGCGGGACGATCGGTCGGCGACCGTTTTCCAATTTTTTTTAGTAAAAATTATTCGGTGCTCTCGTATTACAAGACATAATAATATTATCATTTGTTTTTTCTCGTCGTAATAATTTGTCCCGGAATGCGGGGCTCACAGACACTATAATACAACCGACGAATTTAAAACGTTTTCGGGAGTTTTCGACCTTCGAGATTGAACAATGTTGTTTTCTTCACCAAGTATTATTATTATATGGACATTCCTAATAAACTATTATTCCCAAGATAACGATATTATATCATTATAATCGAATCACACGTCTGGGCGCTGGCGCTGACCACACGTGAATACGCGATACTCGCGATACGTCATGTCGCGGGTATTTTTATCTTGTTTTGACGATCGTAATAATTATTGTTATAATCTGTAATCGGACGGTTTTATTGCCTGTACACATTTATCGGTGTTTGGCTAAACTATATAGCTGACACGTCATATATCAAAACACGCACATATTTTATAATAATTAATAATTATTGTTATACGTATAAACTTTATTATAGTATAATATTATATGTATAATATTATGCAGGGCCACTCATGTTTTTGGAATACAGATTTATTGACGGAAAAAAAATCCTATTTAGCGCTATACGCCTATACCTAATAATATAGATCGATCTATTGAGTGGTTGTCTTACGTCGGTCCACGTGTTACCGAGTCCTGTGTATAGCATCACCACCTGCTCCGCGTTTTTACACGTCATACGACAACTATACTGAACACATACGTAATAATAATAATTATATTATATATAATCGCGAATCGCAATATATTACGATACGAGTTGATTTATTTTTATCTTGTACAATGATATTATCATATCTATGTATATAAATTATATTATGATACAATTTTATATTTTTTACCTTTAAGAGGATGTCAGCGCACTATTCGTTTTCTCTTTCTGACCAACGCGCAAAATGGACAAAACGCATTTACGAAAAATCATTTTTTCTATGCGTTTAAGTAATCTTAGAGTAAAGTCACCTACTACAAAAAAGGTAGTGAATAATATTTTTGAGGGGATGACATACCGGTTTTATATTTTATTATTATTTGACTTTGTATTCCACTTTCAAAATAAATAAAAAAAATGTTGTAAATTTAAATGATGTTTAAATTGTGAGCCAGTCAGCCAGAGTGAGAAAACAAATAGTGCACTGACAGCCTCTTAATGCTAAAAATATATACGAATTAAGTATTAAAATAGGTATGCATGTGGTTTTAATTTGACAATTATATTTGGTAAACAAAATCGAATAACATGCCTGAAAATTATGTTCATGATAAATTACATTCAACCTAATGTATAATATACAATGTCAATATTTTTTATACTATCACTCACCTGGTATTGGATTTAGACACAATATTATTATGTTGTATATTATAATATATAGGATTAGTATACGACAAGGGCGTATTTGACCTGTGTTTTCGGTGGGTTGGCGGAGAGTAAACAGTTTTTTTCATAATATGTGCCTACTTATCTAATGCCTATTGAACTCAAATTGAAAAATATATATACGAAAAAAAACATTTTTAAATAAATTGATGTATCATCTACAAAAATGAATTCGAGTGACTAGGGTCAAATCACCCATCGGCCATCAATAATTTATAATACTATTTGACCATACAGCCTATAAAAAAATATAATACACTATTCACAAGTAATGAAGAATAGTGAAAACACCTCAGGTATTGAAGGATAATAATAATGTGTGGATGGTTCGAGTGAGTAAAATCCGCGGCAGCGGACTGCTAAAGATTCAGTGGCATTTTACTGCAATATCTTTGCGATTGGATATAACTTGTTAAGCGGGTTGTATGATATTATTATGTCTTTTACGGTCGGGCTTGCAAGGGTCAATGGTAAATTTTTAATTTATCATCAAATGTAAATATAGTAAATTGTATACTAATGTATCTACCGTGGTACCGAACCCCCGCCCTATAACATGATTTAAAACCCCCAAGATTTTTGAGTGAAGATAGTTTTTATTAATTAATAAAAATAAATAAATGTTATAATTGAACCATAAGCATTAATCTGGCTATTAAAGATTATTTTGTTAATGTGCGCACATGTAAATTTCACTGATTGTGACCTTTTTTCCATGTAAATGTTTTATTACCTGAAATAAAATTGATAATAGCTACATTATTTATGTATAGATTCATTTTATATACCTATATAATATATTACATTCTGATACTATTATATCTTTTTTTATACTAATTGAAAATAATATAGAATAATAAAATATGATCCCTAGTTAATAAAAAAAAGTAAAAATAAATATATAATTATCAACAATGATCAACTAGCTAGTTAAAATTAAATTAAAATAAATAAAAAATATATTTACTTTATTATTTTTTTTTCAGGTCAAAAAACGTACCAGTTAAATTAATATTTTTATTACGAAAGTGCCTGTGGAATTTACATGTTATAAATCCAACCCTAAAATTGAATACCTATAAATCAGCGGAATTTACAAACGCCCGTTAATGTTTATGGCTTGGCTTCGTTAACCCTTATCACTTTTTTTTATTAAAGTGCACCATGGTCTTAGAATGTACTGTACCGTAGATCATAATATGTATACTATGTATATTGTTGTATGATCTAAGATATATGCACATGAACCGTCAATTATTAATAAAAATATATGGTGTATGTTACATTGTTACAAAATGTCTACTCGCGGAACGCGTTAGACTTTTTTCGTCAGTGTGAATATGCGATACCAAATTATTATAATAATTAAATAATATTAATCAAAAATATAATTAATTATAATAACTATCACCATTATTATTACGCAACTAGTATTGACTATTGTAATAGTTTGTGTATTGTAAATCGAATACGGAACCCCTTAACCTCATTCACGTGTCATACTCTCCAATTAGAATAATATCTATATTATTGACTCGATATTGTTTTCTACTCAGTAAGTACTCAGAGACTACAATAATATATAACAATTATTATAGTTATTGGGTAACGAAGCAGTAAGCACTACACTTGCAGATCAATCTCTGTAACACGAGTCAACTAACGCAAGTCCATTTTTTGAAATTTTGAGTTAGTTATATAATCAGAATACGCTTTTTGTGATATTTTTAAATGTATTGAAATGTAAGACATATACATACAATAAATGCATAGATAGCATGTCCAGCGTTTACATAAGAAAAGTAATACAAATAATATTTTTGAAGTATATACTGCAATTGTAAGCCCATTGTAACAATAATAATTTTGCTCTGTCTCTCCTGTAAAATTTTCTTTTTGTGACTTGCGTAACTCGACGTCTACGGTACAGAATTTTTATGTTAAACTTCCAATACAAATTTCCCCTTATTATTGAGACATGATATATTATATTACACGTACCACACACGACTGCACAATCGGCTAATTTAATTGAGAATTTCAATGTATTTAATCACTGTCTTGAATAGTCGCGTGATTTATGTATCGACAAGATTGGCGGGCAAACGTTTGCAACACGCGCTCCAATCCTAAAATCTAAAATTATGGTTTAAACTGTATTATTATGTCGTTATAACCGCCCATGTATTTAGTTATTTTTAGTTTTTTACGAGTACTTGAAACGTGTTAATTAAATACAAATAACCTAACCATAACATACACCGTGTCACTGTATGTTAACCTTGGTAATTGGTATACACCACTTGTAAAATGGTATAACATGATAAATCCCTCCATAACTTCTCTTAATCAAACGTTTCACCAGAAAATATTAACGATTACTTATTTTTTTTTTAAAGTTGTGACTTAAGTTAAGTACTCAATGTTGTATTTGTTGTGGGACCAAAAGTGCGGGTCCCCTAAGTCACCACAACCCATGGTTACTTATTTAATCATTATATTCACGGAATGCAGACTTTTATATGAATACAATGATTAAGCAGTGTTAGGTGAATTATAAGCCCTTTACCAACAAACAGTAAACATTGAATGGTTATATGCTCTAACTAGTCCAAATGTCCAATTGTTCTATGAACTATCATAATTATTGATATTATTCAATCAATTATTAACAAATAATTATTATGTAACACTGTTTTCAACATAATGTATTGTCTTTTAAACAAATTTAATATAATATTAGGTATTCATTTTTTTTACTTTTTTATCATATTATTTAATAACAATAGGTATATCTGGTAAGTACACACAACATTGTTTTTCAGTAATCATATAAAATATTTATGTTGGCAATCGTATATAATATTATTAAAACTTTTGTAAACCGTCTTATGAAATAGAAATAAAAATAGAAATAAAAAAGTAGACAAAAATAAATTAAAAATATAGTACTTACCTAAGTTATGTATCGATTGTACCGCATTTATTATAATTACTAAATATAATATTTAGGTGTTTCATTAATTTATTATAAAGAAAAAAAGGTGAGCAAGTGGGTAACAGTCTGTTGTACAGTAGGTTAGAGGTGGGTCACTGTCATGGATTGTGTTAAATTCGAATTCAATGATATAAAATCATTGTATAAGAAAAACGATTCTGAGTGAAGATGGGCAGTTAGCATAGCTAAGATATTAGCTAGATATTATTAAGTATATTAGATGATAATATTATTGTGAATAAAGTAATTTATATATTACCTATATTTTATAAGCTTGTTTTAAATGTTCAATCCTTAGCTATAAAAGTTGAAGATTTTATAAATTTTTAACTACAAAATAATATTTAAAATTTAAATTTGATGTATTTTGCGAGAACTCAAAATTTAAATGCTTGAAAAAAAAAATTGTGCCTATGTATTTTTAATATGTTTCAACTTCCTAACTTTCCTTAATTATTTTTTTGTTTTTCTTGGTGCTTTTGAAAACTCCTGGGAATATTAAACTTTGACCTCCTCCAATGCACCAACTAGATTCACTTTCTCATGTAACAAGATACCGAAGTTGAAAATCGAACCATTATTTCGCCTACACAGACACAAATAATAAAAATTCAAAAAATTCAAAAACACACATCATTGTAAAATCAATACATTCATCGCTCCGCTCAGAATCTAAAATCTAAACATTTTTACTGCTCCATTAAAATATTCATAAAACACACGCGCAAAAAAAAAAAATACCATTGTAAAATCAGAATCTAAAAATATTTTATGCATATTGTATATTATTATCTATTATCTGCAGGGATCGGCATTAATGTGTCATCAAACATATTATTCTATTAATATCTAGCGTAGTCAGTGAAATACATTTTATATTATATTTTGTACGTAAGGTAATCACTTGCATAAGGCAAAATTAAGTACCTACAATTATAGTTTGAATTTTATGGAGGTTGTTTTTAGATATTTCTTGAAGTACCTACGTTGATAATGAATTTACAAGAGTTCAAATTTAAAATTATATTTTAATATGATACAATATAATACTTATTTTATTATTATGTTGAAAATTCTAAAAATAAATATTTTTTTTTTGTATGTTTGGCATAACTCATTACTTAGGAAAAAATGTATAAAAACTAAAAAATTCATTCAACCAAAAAAATCTTTAAAATTTTAATTATATGATTAGGTACTTACACTATAGGGTTAATATTAGAAACATAATATATAAATGTATAATAGGTACTATATAATAATTATAGTAGAGACATATATACAATGTGTATATGCATAACAAACATTTTTTACTAAAAGCTATATAATATGTTTAATAATATTATGTAAGTATTTGAAATTAGTACCTAATCAATTGGTGTCAAGAAAAAAGCTTGTTTTGTTTTTACACTCGGCTTACCCAGCTATTTCATAACTATACGTATACGTAATGTTATTTTATTGACTCATATAACGAATAACAATACTATATCCGATTGAATCAAAGCAGTTTTTAACTGGATATACCTACCAACATTCGTAATACTAAGTTTACCACGTGAAATCCATTATATAGACATACATACCTTATAATCATAGAACAAAATATTATGCTTGGCAATGCTCGCAGTCATAAGGAATTTTTAAGATGTAAAATTGTTTAGACGCTTTCTTTTGTATACTCGCGGAGTGAAAAACCACGAACACCTATAGAAAATTCATAACGACAAAGCGATTTGATCTCTGCGATAATACGCCTTGTACATGACGTATAACACTGTTATATCATTGATTAAAATAGGTAAACACTATACCATGAATCATGATTCCGTGATATTATGTACTATAGTACGATAATATTAAATTGTAAACGTGTTAGCATGTATCAATTACACCGATTAACTCCGAATACCTGTAAGTCGATCAAAATCCTTATACGAAAATGTGCCAATCATTTATAATAAGTAATAGTAACTCAATCATTATATTGACATCATAATACAACATAATTGCGTATTGTAATATAGAGCGCAGGTAAGTAGTAAACGCCTGATGCTTATATATTATAGTTATATGCCTATAATAACGGACATAATATTATACACGTGGATATGCCTACAACCTGCAGAGGCGTAGTTGTGATTTTGTCCTGGGTGGGGATGGATCATTTTTAAATAAACTTTAGGCGGAGGCTTTCCATATTAAATGTATAATATATACAATATACCATAAAACTCTGTTTTTTTTTTTTTAATACACCACTTTAATATCACTCAGTAAAATAATTTAAATTGAACATTTTAAACACATTTTTTAATCTATAGAATATATGAAAGCCACTATTACTCCTTGCTAGTTCTCAAAAATGACGAAACGTACGAATTTGAAATTTGAAATTGAAACTGTGTTTATATAACCATTGGTTACAGTATGAAAAATGAACTACTTATAAGAAGCATATTCTGCATTTTAAAACAAAATTGAATATTTCATACAATTTTAACTACAAAATAATTTGAAAGTGTTTGAGATTTTGATGAATTTCGCCAAAATTTGAAATTTAAATGCTTATAGAAAAAATCCGTACCAATGTATCTTTAATATATTTTTTATTGATATTATGACAACTTATGAGGAACCTTAAATCACGATTTTAAAATTGTTGAGCGAGCGAAAATTTTGAAAATTATATTGTGTATAAGAAATAATAAGATAAACAATTTTTGAAAATTTAAAGTATTTATGGTTATTAGTTTTTTCAGTTACACCAAAGAACCAAATCGGTTTTGTTAAAGACTGGTTTTCCGTGATATTCCCGTTTTTCCGTTTTTTTTTAGATTCATTTTTTTATCAGAATTCAGAAGCCATATCCTCAAAGTTGAATATCTTATAAAGTAGTAAAATACGTAGTAGTAAAAAAATAAAAACCGTTAATATTATACGTTCATTAGTTTATCATTTTTGTCCATTGGTTATTACCGATATCTACAATATTTGGGTGGCCCGTGAACAATTTGAAGATTCGTGATGTGGCCCTTCAAAATTATAAATTTATGACCCTTGCCCTATAATATAGGGATACATATTAGAGGTAATATTATCATGGAAACATAACAATACATCTTAACAAACTAGGTAATAAAAGACGCATTGAACTAAATATAGAAAATCGTAAATTAAATTTATGTTTCCTCGATCAACAAGTTTGAAGAAAATTAAAGATGATTTCGTCATCCTGATAAATAACTTTTGTTTATCTGTTGCATTCTTAGTCGTTCATTTAAAAGTTATTGAATTGTACGAGCATGCATCACATTATATTTGTGTATATAAACATTATTTGGCATAAGTAATTCGCAATCAGCACTATTTTTAGTCAAAGTAATTAACTTTTTAGATTTTCATTCTTTAAAGGAAAACTTTTAATGATTAGGAACTTAATTCAAACCTCAACTTCTGCATGCAAGTATATTATAACATACGAACTATCAATATATTATTACTTATACTTAGGTACATATTATTTGGAACTACCTCTTGTATATCTTCTTGTGGTTCGAACTTTCATCGTTCCTCATCAATATGCAATTCAGATGTAAATTGCATTTAAATAGTATAAAAATCTCATTAAAATTCTATTTAAAATTAAATACACGATTATGTTATTGTACTTACCTGTAGGTTAATTCCAAGAAATTGAATTTAAATAAAGTATAGCTATAAGCTGTAACTAGTAATTATTGTAATTCTTATTAGAAACCATTTGAGTGGAATATAATAAATAATAAATGTTTTATAATATAAACCCATTATAAATGAACAACATGCATACGTAATACATGAAAGCTAATGATTTTGAAACTTATTATAGTTATAATAACAACAAGTTGCTATATAAATTGTCATTTAACGATTTTTTTTCTTACAAATTTAATATCGCATATCTATGACTCATGGCGGATGTGATGAATTATTTTGAAAGAACGACGTGGGAATATTTCGTTGACATTATTTTTTAATTGTTAAAAAATACTCGTACTACCTATTATTTTTATATCATGCATAATTGTTTGTAGATAATATTATAAAAATGTCTGATGACAGTATGCATTAAAGTCACTTAATACCTACCTAACTATTTAGTATTTATTCCTTGTCAGACCATTCCGTGACCTACTGCAGCGGCAGGTTACCGTCTTGAAAATAAACATTTTTAATTGTTATTGACATTACAGTGTTTGGCTACAATAGGTTTAAAACAATTATAATATTCGCTATGATATCTGCGAAATTCGCAATTACCCGGTTAATTGCCCGCCAAGTTCCTCTGCGCAGTTATACTACACGTTGACGCGTGAAAATATTTCTTTCCTTTCAAACAAAATATTATTATTGTCTCACGACGAGTACCCGCGCGTACAACAACAAACAATAACATAATGACTAATAGGGATAAGGATTTTTTCCGATTTTTGTTTACCGGTTGACGTGATAAGAAACGTTGAACAGCACTATATGTGTAGAGTGCCTATTATATACTACTCAGGCATATTATTTTATCGGTATATAGATGCGCTGCAGCACCGGAACATTATAATTTAACACGTTTTAAACAGTCAATTGTACCGAAGAAATTCCTATCACATTGTCAACTCGCGGTGACGTGGAAGAGATATGTTTATGAAAGATATATAATATAATAATATAATGTTTAGTTTTATTTATTTTTTTAAGATAGAGATGTCATTATGAAATTAACTTATGATAACCAATTGGTGGGTATGTGTACGATAATTGTGTACGATATGTACCTATATACCTACTGATGTAATACAATTGTTCGTAGGGTTCTAAATTTGAAATATTTCACTTGATATTTTTCAATTGAAAATTTCACTGTTCTTGAAATATTTCAATGAAATTATGAAAAATATTATTCTTTTTTTATACATGTTCCGTTATAGATGATTAGAAACAATAAATTGATTGCACACTTAGAATTTGTATATTCTATATTATGTAGTGCTGAAAAATATTCCTGGCATTATTTTGAGAATAAAAACATTTTTTTACATTATTTTTAAAATATTGTTGTATGTGAACCATCAGCGATCCAAAAGATAATGGTTTGAAATCAACTTGAGGTCAATTCCAACAATGAATGAAATAATAGTGTATTTTTATTTTTCAGTATTTATAATGTGTACAAAAGTCGTATAATGTGTGTATGTATGTGGCTGAGTGATGCGAATGGGCTTTGGGCTCATTATTTAATACTTAGTTCATATAATTTGTTAATTGTTATAAGTAGTATACAATTATTAAACAACTTATAAGTTATATGTAAATATGTTACATATTTTCTTTGTTTCATACAATAAACCAACTTTTAAAAATGTTCACTTAGAAGTTGACGACTTTAAACTTTTAGATATAATAAACATTTTATTTTTATTTTTCATCAATATGAAATATTTCAAGAAAATAAATTTCATGAAATTTTAAAATCCTAATTGATCGTAAAGCCCTTTCTATAGGAAGTTTTTTTACGCGATAAACCTATAGATTATATTATTTATATAATATATATATATTTATTTTTATTTCTTTAAGAAGATTATGCTCCTCAACGATTGTGTCTATGAAGGTGCCCACCAGGGCCAGCTCAGGGGGGGGGGGCGAGGTGTGCCTCGGCACTAGGCCCCGTGCCTTACGTAGTATTCATATATAGTAATCTAAACGTATTAGGTGTGGTGCACTACTAGTAAAGTAATAAACATCGAAGCACGGTTGGTTCGAAAACTAATAACTTGTAAGTAATTGGCAATCCAGTAACAGATTCGTAAAAACAGAAAGACTTATTCATTGAGCAATTTTATTTAAACCATTAAACCAATAAAGTAATTTAAAGTACAATTAAAACAGTCTATTTTTAAGAATCTTGGTCTTGATTAATATATTAAGTATGTGGATTGTGTTAGCTGTCTATGCACGTCTGGTATATTTATATTAAAGTACAATATTATATTATGTTTAGTTTATTAGAATTAACTATGTTATTGTAGATAAATGTAAGTCTTTTCTAAGTCGAAGAACTAGTTATTTTCATCTAGGAATTTTCTGATTTTTCTCAAGTCATTTTGTGCACTTAAGCAAAAAATATAATACTAGCCTTTAACAAAAAGTAATGAATCGTCTGCAAGAAGTATAATATTCAAAATCATTTATTTGTTTTATATATTAAAGAACGTGGGTGATAGATAGTATAGTCCCTTGATGTTATACTAATATTATATCTCTTGAGTGTTGGGACTACTATAACACCAGGTTTGGGTAATAACAAATATAGTGTAGGGTAATATGATATGTATTTTACGTTTTAAACTTTCAATACGAACATCATTTTGTGGGTAGACCCACTCATCCTATATTCCAATATGCATTAAACGCTACCAACAAAATATATTATTCTCATGCTTGGAAAACTATTTTTAAAAACAAATATTATATACCAAGTATACTTACGCTTACAGTTATAAATTCTATGCCATAAATTATCAATACAGTTGCAAAATAATAAAAGTGTCAATTCACCATAATAAACTTGAAAAATGAAGGTCATTAATAAAACATTAAAAAGTTGTGCTTATATAAATTTATGTATACTTTGATGTTTGTTCTATAATTTTACTGCACATTTCTATGTATTGTCAAAACATATTACATGCTTAATATTTTTTCGTGGGAGTTGAACATTTAATTAAAATGTTACGATGATAAATTGTTTTGAATTCAAATATCCTCAAAAATGTTGCTAAAATATTAGTAGGTATTTATAAAATGTAATGATTTAAAGGTTTACCTATATTATTTCGGGTACTTATTGCACTGAAGCAGCGAACTGTTGGCAAAATTGTATAATTGGACGAATATAATAATCAGATGTTTAAACTGTTTAAACTGAGTACTTATATAATCATAATACTATAATAATATTAATTACCATTAATACAAATATATTATGTAGCCATACAGACATAGACTATAATATAGAATATACACAAATTATAAAAATACATCAGACAGTTATAAAATTTTATAAAAAAAGTTCAGATTTCTCCTAGGAAACAATCAGTTCAATATACACAGAGATAATATGACGTGTATTAACATAAGTTATAAAAATTCATCTCTACTATGCTAACTATGCTCAGACAATCGAAAAATATAACATGTGAAGCATGTTTTTATGCATCTATGTCCAAAAAATTCAACAGACAAAAATACGCGAAAAACACGCTGTTGTCACACAAATTTAACGAATTCCTCACTTAGCGCTACTTATAATCCAAAAAAACATGATAAACGTTTACTATACAAATACGGTTTTTATCGATTAAATTTATCAGGAAAACTATTTTATGTTTGAAGTATAGATACGTCAATGAATTATTAAACCTGAGACGCCGGTATATTTTAATTACCTACTACGTAGTTTATTATATAGTTTATAGTTTTATACTATTATAGTATTATGGAAGGTCATATTATATACTTTTAGGTGTATTATTAGTCCAGGGTCCGGGACAGGTCGGTATAAAAAGGTCATCATAACCACAATGATATGCTCTAAAACACGTTTATATAAGTGCTTTAAATCTAAGCATTAACAATAAATTTTGGGATTTCAAAAAATAAAATATAAAATACGCTTACATTTTCAAAAATATATCGATTTTTTTTCTCCGATTAATCAGACGCATTAAATTAAAACTATCTTATTGTTAACCGCGATGTTTACACGTTAATCTAAAGTACCTAGTACTATCATTAGTCATGTAATCTACGTAACATTAGTATTCACTAATCACTATAACCACTTTTGGTCCGTTGAGGTTTAATATCTAATACTATACGTCACGAACTCAAAAGCCGCAACACGGTATACAGCATACCTAAATACAAACTCATTCTTATTTGTTTATGGTACATTGCCCATTGGTATTAATATATTAATATAATATAATATGCACATTTTGTATGCCATATGTAGGTACCACATTCATGACCGAATTATAATCTAAGCAGATTTTATACAAGTTCCTAATTCTTTATTCTAATTTCTAAAAAAAATACACATTTTAGTATACATAAATATTTTAGTCTAATTGTCTGAATGTTTTTAATTGTATTATGAATGAAAGTTAAAAATAATATTATTATCCAATTATTGCACTTCGCCCTTACACGAAATACTTTGTGACAATGATTATATTATGGACGGGGAAAAATATATATATAGTATAAAATATATAATTTAGCACCTACCTATAATAATTTAAATAAAGATAAAAGAAAAAAAATTTCATTACCTTTTGTGGGCACAGACGTGTCAATATGATCTGCATGACACATAAAATAATTAATTAAGCTTGCTTATGTGTGAATATTTGTGATAGGATATGGTTTT
This sequence comes from Acyrthosiphon pisum, assembly GCF_005508785.2. Lineage (NCBI taxonomy): Eukaryota > Metazoa > Arthropoda > Insecta > Hemiptera > Aphididae > Acyrthosiphon > Acyrthosiphon pisum. The sequence continues at coordinate 39,698,491 of NC_042496.1, forward strand.
TATTATGATTGTTTTCAATTATTTCATAATACAAAACAAATGGATTAATATTACGCACGTCTGATAAACATTCAACAAGTGGAAGTGGAATGTTATAATACGCCACATATTGCACAATCCAAGAACCTAAGCATAATTTTATTTTTTTTTAAATATTATATTTCCATAGTTAGTTGACGGATATATTTTTAAAATCAAACAAAATGAGACTTGTAACGCTGAAAAAAAACAATTGCACTGGATCATGCTAATGATTGAGCTATCCCTTGAATGTAATTTATCAATGAATGACATTGGATATTGAATAGTAATTAAAATCATAATTGTAAATTAATTGTTTTATTTTTAGTGTATAGGAAATTAAAGTTAGAAAAATGTATTGCGCACTTATACGGTGTATTAAATATTGATGTAATTAAGTACAATGTACATTAATTGTATGCTATGAATAGACATTCACATCTGTTAAAAGGTTAATAATATGTTATTTTAAAACTTATTATTAAAAATTCATTACAATAAAAATAATTGTACTATTATTGACCATCGTTGAGACTACGGTCGTACGGAAACTGTATCTTTGCTGTGGTCTATTTGAAAATTAAATTTTATTTATCTGAGCTTCGTTAATAGTTTTAAAATGGATTTTGCATGATTAGATATCTTTAAAGTGGATTACCGTGTTTATAGTTTAGGTTGTAAGTCTTATACTGGCTTATTATAGCAGTGGCACAGACACTTAAGAATTAGTATGACCAGCGGACAGCGAGCGACAACTATTTTATTCTATTAAATTCCTGCGGCAATATACCTATACAATATTGACCAGCCAATTTTGACTACATTGCCTATAAAATTGCTATATAACTGTATAGTAATAATATTATGACGGCCAACTAAAACTATACAATTTTAAACTTTTTAACCATTCAATTTATAAGTTCTGAATTATATAGATTTCAATTTCACTGCATAAATTGGATTGATCCCTGGTCGTCTTCACCAAATCGGAATTTAGATGTAGTCACTTGTCAGTAAATTGTAAAAAAAGTTTATATTATACAGTTTCAATTAATGATATTTCTATGTCTTTATATATTATGTATAAATGTATGAAACATAATTATTGTGTAGTGTCTAGGTCAAGTGAATTTATATCATATTATTATGTAAATAGATAGTAGATATTTCTCTTCATTCAAATTTTTTACCTAGTAATAATTAAATAACTAACTCACATAATCAACTCGTATACTTTGAAGTCACCAAATAATTGTTTTAACATGATTAAAATAAAACAACTATGCATAACATAATATACATAAGAACTAATAAACATGGAAAACTACTAAGGAACATTTAATTTTATAATAATTTTTGAACACCATTATTTGTGCGTGTGTGTTTTAATTCAATTGTTTTTTGTCTTAATTTTTTTTTTTTTACAATTAATTTATGAAATCATAATAATAATATAATGTGATTATGTATTTATGTAGATTTGGTGAATGATAACTGATAAGAAATAAGTGAGTGATCAAGTGACTGAGGTAAAGTGTAGTCATATCTATCTTCTATACCACAAACGGGTCCACTACACTAGGTACCACCAAATAAGTTGTTTAACTCTAAAACATAATTTGTACCTGGCTAGTATTAAAACAAAAAAAGGTACTGGATATTACTATACAATTTTATAAAAATAACGATGATTTATTATTATTAGTATGACGTCATAATTACTAATAAATAGGTAATAACTAATAACTATTACCTATATCCATGCAATAGGTTTACTTAGGTTTACGTGCAACAATTAATTAATATATCTATTATATTGTTTTATTACGATGCGCGATGCGTGCTTAACTCAAAAATAGTTTTGCATGATCAAATTAATTGCCACAATAATCATAGGTATGCACTTATAGAGAGATCTCGAGGTCGGATTGTATACGCGGTTTTTGCCGTTGAAATGGACTTCCTGGGAAATGATTTAGAACTGAATCGGGTGTTTTTCTAGCCTTAGGGTGATTTCCACCATGTGTGAGATTAAAATGTTTCAAAGTATAATCGTATAAAGGTAAATTCCGGGTAATGAATCATGTATATATGGACTAAACAATAAGTAAAACCCGGTATCCAAGAGTAAATTATGTTTAATAGGAGAATATGGACTTAAACGGAAGTATACAGCTGCAGGCGGAGTGTCAAGGCCACGAGTGGCAGTTTTTTTTAATACAGTGGTTATAATTATTTTCTTGAAAAAAACCCTTGCTTACATTTTATGACGTAAATTTGAATAGGTAGGTAGTTCAAGATTTGGATGATGTAAAAACGAGGTGGTGTATCAACAGATTAATTAATTAAAAATAATAATGTGTTTAATAAATAAAAAAATACATGAATACACGATCAACTTTCATGTGTTGTTAATTTAATAATCACGGACATGACATATTATAATAAATTATTAAATCAGTATGAATCAACAAGTACCTACCTCCTTGATGTCTATAATTGCTTATATTTATATTTACAATAAATAATATTATATAAAAGGCAATGTGTGTATGACTGTGGTTTATAGACTCAAAAACATTTTAATCGATTTTTACGGAAATCGCAGAACTTGTTTTTAGATATCAGAAAAATGTAGACTTTAGAAAATACTTTTAACCACGTCCAATAGGCAGTTGTCTGAACGATTTTATTCGCATTTTTCTTGATTCAATATGCCATATAAACTATAAGCTACCATATAAATGGTTTGCAATCTATCTATCTATAGCCCAACTGTAGAAAATAATATGTGGATTAAATTCGGAGAATCCATGTTTTTCACATAGTCAATAATTAATTGTATGTTGTATCCTCCCGTGCAGGAAAACAAAATGATTTGGTTGTATATGCACCGAACGGAATCACCAAAAAAATCGTATAATATCTAAATAAGGCATTGCAATGATCTTAATATATTTAATCAACCAAAGTACATAAGATTTAATTTTGATGTCGTATGATATCAGGTTTATTTGATAAAAAATATAACGCTAAGCTCATGATCTATGACTATAGGTTTTTATTATTTTTGTATTTGATAACATGACATTTTACGCCTCTCAAACAGGAAAAAATTATTCATGGATGATTCATTGATTCAGCTAGTATTATTATGAATATATTATTATATTCTAGTATTTTAACGATATATATAAATTTAAATAAAATTTGTTTTATGTTTTCCATCTGTGAAGGGAAAATGTCGAGGGTTTATACAAATAGGAGAAGTATTTAATTCAGTACCTAATACCTAAAATATCATAATGTTTATTCTATACTTATTCGTCAAATAATATTGTTATAACTCATAAGTTATAAGTATATGTATGTTGTAATAATATACATTTTTTATTTTACTAAATCCGCAACAACAGTGGTTATAGGTTCATGACATTATACATTAATATAGGTTACAATGTTTTATAGTACGATTATGATAAATTAAATATTATATTATGTTATAATATAAGATTGTATTATTTAGTTAATTCTAAGTATTTAAGCATTTGTTTGGGGATCTGGATTGAGTGCTTCATCAACATTTTCTGCAATTTCAAGATGGGGACTCAAATTTTACTGAAGTTTCAGAAGTGGCAAATTATATGTTTCACCATGGGAATTTTCCGCATGTTTGGCACAGGTCTGGTTTAGTTCCAGCCATAAGGCGTCCGTGAGATTATAATAATATTGTTAAAAGTTAAACTGTACGTCTGCGCTGCATACAACATGTTTTATCTCAGCAGTTAGAAACAATTGAAATTACATAATATTCAATGGGTGATTGAATAAATTGTGAAATGTATGCAATATAGATAGACTTTGTTTATTCAAAAAAAAAAAAAAAATTCGTATAGCTTACTTCGTCCTGAGCGCAGACGGCTATTTCAATACGTAACTATATAATATATCATTGTTATGGTAGGTAAACCGTAGTTTGTGGTGTAAACGGGACCAATCCTTTTTGGCCATATTATGTCCATCGACAATCAAAACAGTTATAAAATTATATTACAATAGGTACCTGATCTGCACACAGATTCCATTATTGACTTTGAGCAATGGACACCATAGGAATACTAATCGAAATGTGACGACTTATTTTTTACGCGTTAAAAATAAAATGATAATGTTAATTTTGCAATACTACCATATGTCATTAGCAAACCAAACCTAACCTATGTGTATAATATAAACATTTCTGTGGTGTTTCAATGTTACGCGTAAAAATTGCGGTTGAATCCGTAGTGACAAAAACTCGACGCACAGCCGCTGATGCGCCTCCGGTGGGAAACGTCCTAAGATTTTTAGACCGAATGACCATGTTTCCGTTATTTATGATATTTATTGGCTTTGGAAAGTCGTGCGTACGATCCAAGGTTACATTTGAAAGTCCAACAGGCGTTCAGCTAAAGACGTCCCAGTTGGAATAAATCAAACAATGAAGTTGAACTTGTTTTTCAGTCACGTATGATTATAGTTGCAAATTTTAATTGTAGTTTTATTACAATTGGACATGACGTAGGTATACTTGTTCAAGGTAGCGTTCGGAACTTTGCGTCATAATATGCAGGATCGTTCGCGGGGAATAATTAGCTTGCCGATCACACTTATTTTTACATGCCATTTTGCCAATCAAGTTTTGTGACCTTATTTTGACTAGGTACCTATTATCACAACAAAATATAATATACCTTAATAATACTAATATAATATTATTTATATATTATAAACGTATACTTTCTCGTTCCTGTTAATTTTTTGCATGTGACATGACATCAATATAACGCGTTGTTTGAATCATAAAATTAACATATTACATTTGATTGTACCTAATTTAAATTAAACGTTAAAATTAAACCATGCAATTTCACCATGAAATCCGTTTGACGTTTAAAATATTAGTTAGCCGAGACTTATAAGACATATAGGTACAATTTTATGGTGCGCGATTAGGTTTACGATCTCCCCTTCTATTTAGAGTTTTGGAATAATAACCTCATGCCTATGCTATATATACTGAGCTATAGATTCTTTAGTTAAAAAAGAAAATAGGTCATATGATGAAGTTCAAAAATATTATACATAATCGAATTAAAATGTATTTTTCACTTGTAGGACATTCGAATGTTTATATGTGCATGAAAAGTCTTAACAAATTGACTGGGGACCTAGTTAACCATTAATCAATATTGATAAACGATAACGTATTCTCGAAAACAGCCACTGAACTATGTTTCTATAAACATACATATTGTCGATAAATAATAAGTGGTTACGTTACGTTGATTTTTATTTTTAAAAATTAAAATTAAACAAAAATGTAAATACATACAATCGTATTAGGTACACACGACTAGAATTTAGACTGCAGACTTTGTTTTTCAAGATGGGTACACACTATTTTCTATTGGTTGAACAAATAGTGTTGCTATTTATAGGAATCAAGTGTTGTGATTATATTGTACCTATTTAGTTTTAATATTTATATTTTATTGTTTTAAAGCAATGTCAGAAAATTTTACATTTTACAGTGTAACTATACTAAAACTAAAATATCTGACCATGTTCAATGGGGCCCATTATCTTCTTGAAGAATAAATAAAAAAAATAATAATAATGTATTGTTTTACTAAAATAGTAAAATATGATTAAATTAATTCATATTTTTATTTCCATTGAAAATATTTACTTCATAGTAGGTACATAATATTATCAAACTATTTACTTATCTCAAACAATACACGTAATTTCAAATGAATTTTTCGACTCAATGTGGGATTTGTCTTACTTAAATCACGTCCGTCAAATTTTGGATTTTGTGGTATAGTACTATAGCGTGTAGTTATAGTTGTGTGTTCGCGTGCATGCAGTGTAATATAGGTATCTACTCTAACATTAGAGTGTAATAATATGTTTTTAGTGATCAGTTTAATAACTCGGCTTGTATTATATAATTTTATAATTTGTATTATTTCATATGACCTATCAGTTTGACTGCACGATTTTATTAAACCGTTCGGGTCTTAAGCGTAAAATACATTTCTTAAGTAGGTATATTAATATCCTCGAAATAGTGTATATAGGTAATTAAATATAGACTGAAATAACTACATATTATGCGATGTTGTAAGGTTTCGATATAATTTATTCAGAATTAATATTATTATTTCTATATAACCCGGGCTGTATTATATAATGTTTATATCAAAGAACGGGAGATGTTATTAAGATACAATCATAACTTCTTGACATTTTTTTAAAAAAATTATCCAAGGATTGAAACTATGCGAATTGGTTGCCGTGACCTCTGGTTGACACTTGACAATGTGGGTTTTTAAGAACCGAATACGACAAGTCACACTGGACTTAAATAACGACGCAATAGTAACTGGTATATAATATAAACCCCGAGAAAATTATGTATAATTCGCCTCTGACTGTGCGCGGTTGAACGAACCTTAAGTACTTGTATCATATTTATACATGTTGCAAACCAAAAAATTCAAAACTGATTGAAAAAAAAAATTATAATAATCCCAGTCACACAAGACGTGCATGCATATTAAATACGTCTGATGTCGTTGATGTCCTACATTATATAGATGGTCATAATTTCTGCAATGAGCGCATGGTTCAGGGGTCATGGAGACTTTAATGGCGAACTCGACCGTTCGTTATTATTGCTAAATGTATTTAATTAATGGTTTACGTAAACTAAATTTGTTTACGTTAATCAACACCACAGATGTGAGCTCTGTACATTAATGTCTTGTTGTATATTTAGCGATGCAGACTGCAGTCCGAAATCGCACGTAACAGATTGAGTCGCGAGTCTGTAATTATCAGCGGCGCCACTGTGTCTTACCCGGACGCGTTTCGCGGCATGCTATGTATAAATATATTTATAAAAAATGCATTTACGTAGGTACGTCTTATCAACTGCAGCAAATGATTTTTTTTTAACCGTATAATTATAAATAATAATATACTACGGGTATAATATATACAAGGTGATGCACCAACCACACTCACTGCCATTTTATATCTATAATTATTATGAATTTAATCAAATAAATTCCGATTTTTTATATTTTCTATTATTTAGATTATTTTCATAGCATTAAAGGATAAATTGACGGGTGACTATACAAACTTCTTTTTAACAAATGAAAACTAGCCTTTTTTAATTAAAGTGTTGAGAAAATTATTTATTTGAAAGTGCAGTCGAATGTCAATATGTGTCTAAATTAAAAATTCTGACTATGTATACAATGTATAAACTAAGGATAATAGTCCTAAAAAATGGCTTTATAATAAATTAAAATATATGTATAATGTACTTCCCTGATATTGAATTTGGATTTATTATATTAAGACAATACATTATTTTTATAAACTATAAAATGTTAATGGATTATTATCTTATATAGGTATAATATTATAGGTGTTAAATACCTAATTATAATTTCAAATCATCATAGTCCCCATATCTTCGGTCATATTATCTAAAGATTATTAGAGTTGTATACAATGTTAAATAACTCAGAAACTACTCGTTTGAATATCTATCGATTTTGATTGTACCTACCTATATCAACTTTTTCAAAAATGCCATCTGATTTATAAAGATAAAAAAGAAAAAATGTAGATATGATTATCGTTTGATTAGTATTTATTAGTACCCGTATGAAATCTAAGTATTTGAAAATGTGGTCCTTAAGTATACCTACTTCAAAATTTCAAAAAATTTAATAAATGCATGATCAAAGGAAAAATATGGAGGTGAGCATGCTGTATTGAATCACTCGGTACTCTGTACCTTTCTACTATCTTTACTCTATAGGCAGTTGCCTCCTCACAGATTACACCAATGGTACAAATGGTACAATACACATGTACTTTATAGTTTATACGGAAAACGGCAGTGGACTGAAATATCATACGACTGTAAATTGATTGCGTGTGACGTGGTCATTCATTCAAAGTGTCTATAGGTATATCATGCATATTATAGTGATGACAGAGGACTTGGGCGTATAACACTTTATACAGTGTAACGGTTTTTTAAAGTATGTGTTTTCATTTTTGCACGCTGGTGGAACTCGCGTTTTTGCGGTTTCCCTATGCAACGGTAGGTATCTGTTTGAAAATCGCAAACGTGGTTGACGACGACGGTGTGTGGTTGATGACATGCGGTAGTAATGTAGTATCAGGATAGATAAGCATCAAAGGTATAGGTACTCATCTCAGGTATAGATAATATCTATAAACGAGAAAGCGTATATAGATAGCGATATTATTATAATATTACGGCGCGCAACGGCAGCAGTACACGCGAAGTAGAATCTCTATGGAGAAAGCTGCAGCCCTCTCTATCATCACAATAATACTTTGAGCGATTATTTGAAATTTTTATTCGATACCGGACTTATATATCGTACATATACATACCATACAGGATGTCATATTATACCTAGTGTTTTACTTTTAAATATTGTCGAACGAGTGACCAAATACTATATAAAATAATATCGGCGGCCGACTTCGGCTGATGCAGTATACATATATATAATATTATGATACGCGCGCCGTGTGTATTGCGTCAGCTTGGGCAAAAATAAAAATCGCGCGATCGTGAACGCACTGGCCGGGCAACGTGGGAGTGGTTCGCGACCGGGTTTAAATTTTAGATAATTATTTATTTTATTTATTTTTTTTTTTTTTGCAAGTCTTCTGATTTAACGAGGTATGACCGGCGGCGGTATGGAGGACCACACGTATTGGCGTATATTATAATACTCTATCGTGCGTAATTACAAGCCGGCTCGGGTCTGCGGCGGCACCAAGGACTCTATATAAGGGCGTATATGATACGAGAGCAATTAACTCGTCCAAATTACAGTCATTAACGGTCACGTATGTGTGTGTGTGCAAAAATCTAGTTTCTCCCGCCGACATGTTATAAAATTCGCGACTCACGCGGGCGGCGGCGGTGCGAAAAACCCCGCGCGTGATGTAATCCCACCGCACCAGCACGGCGGTAATAGTCGCGAGCCTGTTATAATAATAATGTTGTACGCAAGAGCGGCGGCGTGTACCTATGATCGTGGCCGATCGTCCCGCGCGAGATCCGGTCAATTTTTTTTTTATAGTTTTTCTTCTTCCTATATGTGTACCACCGGCGTAGGCACCAACATTATAATAACGTCTTTCACTCGGAATTACCGAAGGAAACGATTATCATATACATTGTACGCGCGCGAGCCATTTGACCGTCGAGCATACGAGTATGAGCGTATAACACACAAATAATATATAATATTATATCGTATAGGTAGGTACTATGTATTATGATTGGGTAGTTGGTCGTATTATTATAATATAATATATGTATATGTATACCTGCCGCAGTTAACTAGCTCTGGCACGCATTAGCAATATATCTAATATTATTATAACTTTCAATATTAGCCTCCAGTACCAAACCTGCAAACGGTACCTAAACTCGAATTTTTATTGGTCTGCGAGAGATCGCGCGATGTTCTTTCGTCAGCGTGTGACGTCGCGTAAATAATGTAATGTCTGGTAATGGTAATGATATAGTACAATTTGTATAGCGATGAAAACTAAATATGTACGTAAATTATTGTTATTATATGATGTTTTACATATCGAAAAAAACACTCCATCACGGCCAAGTGGTACAATAATAATTTGAACAAGTACATCTTTTTTATCACTATTCATACGCACAATTGCACAAATATTTGCCTAGGTATTATATATTATAATAATTACATATATTTATATATTTTTTTTTATCTAAAGGCTTCACAGCCACAATATAATAATATTTATTATAAACTCAAGTAAATATCTATCATTATAATGTTATTTATATTTCATACACTAAAATATCATGTATAATAAATTATGTAATTAAGAAGGAAATAAACCAAAATAAATTATATTAATAATTATGAGAAGAATTTCTTAGAAGTGTTTACATAAAGTATGAAGTAACTATATAATATAGATGATAACGGAGTATTAACAAACAATTTAAAAAGTACTTTTCCTAATTACTAGTAACGACATTAAAAAAAACACGATATGCTATTAAAATTTTAAAATATTAAATTCACTGCACTAGGCTAAATAAATTAATTAATTTGTATACAATTTATTGGCTGACGCAGATCAACGAATATATTCTGTAAATTAAATTCTAGAGTCTTAGGATGTAAATTGGTAACATACCTAGTAACATATATTATACATAATGATAGATCAGTCAAATAAATAATTAAAACGAAAACGTATTATGATTTATGAGAGGCGTCCATCAGGAAGAAACGCAGATGAGACATCAAAATCAAAGTCATCATGAAAATTATATTTATATGGATAGGTATAAAATATTAACAATCATAAAAAAATTGACTTATCATCATCAAATGGTTTAAAAAAATAAAAATAAAAAATATTATTAAGTATATTAAGTTGTATAAATAGCTTAGGTAAGTAGTTATGATAGTTATTATTTTATAAATTCATAAGTGAAAAAGTCATGCATTTTGATTTTTCTCTGAAATTACTCATTGCAGGTGCCCTTGAAATCTATAAAAAAAATAATTAGATGCAATGAACCTTACTATATATAATTAAGAGCTTAAATATAGAGAGTTCGTTTTTAATACAATAACTCTTCAGTGTGCATTAAGTTGATATTATTTTGGTATGAAATAATATTCATAAAATCCCTGAAAAGTATAACTGTCATCGCATACCATAGAATTTTTTTTTATTTTATACTTGATAGACTATACGATTGAACTTATACAAATCTTATTAGAGTAGTCTATCTGTCTATACTAATAAAACGCTATGTTTGTGTGTGTGTGGGTGTGTAAGTGATCTGCAGCCAAATGTATCGAAATATAATGGTTCTGTAATTTGGTAGGTACATAGGTCAAGAGCATTTCGAAGCCAATTTTTGAAAATTTGCATTTTAAATAAAGACTCACGCAGTAGGTTGGTTCACGAAAAACGAATATTTTGTTTGTTTGTATATGAATGCCATTGGTTACAGAGAATAAAATAGTTATTATAATTGGGTATATAATTTTAGTCCTGTATTTTATATTCTATCAAGACCACCCAAATGAATGTTTTGATATAAATATGTCTAGTTTACATTTACGAATTTAAGGCCACTGGTATTGTTTAATATGTCACGGGTAACGATCAGGATCAGCTATGATTAGTAAATTTATCTACCATGTACATATAGAAATTCAAAGACCTAGAACGAATGACCCTTAAACAAATTCACAGTTTTCGACTGATTTTCATGCAATTCAGCAAGATCCGTAGTATCATAGATTACTTTGTATTACTTAGTATTTTCATTTTAACAGATAAATGTTGAATCATGGAAAACCAAAATTGTTTTTTATATAATGTTTATTGCATATTGTTCTCATTGGTTACATATATGAAATAAAACTGTTATCATGATTGGATAGAATTTTTACCTGATAAAAATACTTGGTCAAAATATCCCGAATAACTATGTTCAAAATCTGTGCAGTTTAAATTTAACGGAGTTTTAGAAGTTTTTTTAATTTTATAAATCTACGGATATTTAATTTTTAAAAACAATTTTTTTTAAAATTTCATTATGATTTCTATATTTTAATATATTACTATACATACCTAAAATAGTATGCTATGAATCAGGAAGTATAATAATTGTATGTTTGATAAATATATAGACATTTTAGAAATTTCTTGTCTGATTTCACTTACTGACGTAATATACTAATAAAAAATGTCACACTATGTAAATATAAATTATTATTTTTAGACCCTTGGTTCATACAGGATTATTCTTAAAATACCTTGACCGAATAAGGCTGTAATTATTTATAGGTACAGGTAAAACTACTCTCGCCTTCATAAAATGGGAGTCAAATTACCAAATTTGTTTTATATATGTATAGAATATTATAATATTATATAAATAGTATAGAGATTTTTATATACAAACATAAATTTAAAAAATATAATAATATAGGTATCTATATGTAAAGTTATTTAAATAAATTGTACTTAAGATAAATTCTGACGTGATCACGTTAAACATTTCTAAATTGAGTCCTGAAATATCAATACAACCACTGACCACCCAAGATTTTTTTGGTAACATATATTTTATTCTTATTCCTGCTTATTGTAAAATTAGTGAAGGTTTATTTAATACTTAAAAATAAAGAAATTAACTATTAAATTCCGTTGATTATATAGGTAGTTCAAAAAACACGGAAATAAATCAACGGTTTTATCTTTCCGCATTACTCAAGTAAATTGTCCAAACTTATCTGCATATAAACATATATACTATTTGTTTAAGCAGGAAAAATAAATTATCGGAAAAATAAATTTGATTGCGAATCAGTCAGTAAAAACGTAAATATTTTTCTAATTTGAAGAATGCGTAAAAATATTTCCGGCTCAGTATCTGGTAGTGTTTTTGTTGATTATACACACTGATAATAATATTTCAAAATATTTTTTTTGAATGAATTCTCATCTGATAAGATTATTGCGTTTTCGCGTACACATAGTCCTTGAGACAAAGTAAAAACATTTGTTCACAATATGTTTTGGAAAATTGCACCACTGAACGTCTGGACGGCCAGTATAATAAAAAAATATATACCTCGTACCTACATAAATGGATACAAAACCGATTAAAACATAAACACGGCACGGATCCGGTACAAAAAAATAATACAGTTATACAGGTAGGAAGACTGAGGTGCATATATTTTTCCAAAATATCAGATCCATTAATCCATCAAACTCATAAAGTTATAAGTTATAACTATTATTATTGTATGTAATTTAATACGCATGCACGTATCGTATTATTATATAATTGACCGTGAAGCAATGGACTTTTAAGGTTTTTATTCCTCCCGACACATAATATTATAACCTCGCGTCACCGTGATTTATGCATATGACATATTACAGACATAAGTAGATAATCAGATAGTACCTATCTATAAATCATACATACACATAATAATAATAATAATAATTAAATAATAATATATTGTTTAATATAATATAGTAACACGATGCAGCGACTTGCGTGCTTAACGATAGAGTATAGTGAACCATTCGTATTTCGTATCGGGGTTGGACCCCATAATATTATATATGTATATCATTATAATATATCATCGTATGGAATGATTCCAAATCGTTTATCGAGAATCCCGCATAGCAGCGATTTCAACATAATAATATATTATAGTGTGCTATAATAATACGATTCACATTAATCGATTCTTAAACGCGATGCATACCTTTATTATACAGCATACCCAAGGGCTGTCATCCTCGAACATCTTTGGTTCTTCAAAGGTTTTTACTTAACTTCGAATCTTGTTTATTTGTCTGTCTGACGTCTGTATGTAATTGCAGTCCACGTTATTTCTCGAGAACGGCTAAATATACAGAAATAAACAAGATATATTTTGAGTCAAGGTGAGCTCTAGTTGTGCACCACGAAGAGCTTTTAAAGGTTTTTTTCTAAAATTTGATTGCTTCGAAGTTCGGACGACAACCGAGGTTTTTAGTAACAAAGTTTGAGGATTAAACTTTGTTTCTAAAAAGTCTTAAATAAATTGTAATTAAAGAAAAACTTTTTTTAGTTTTTATAAAGCTATAATTTATTTCAAACTTCGAACAGTTCGACCTACCCCTACGTTGTACCCAGGCTGCAGTTACTGCATCGTACATCTACCTTCATGGAAGTGCGTATAAACCTGGAATATAAAAATCTGGACCGTACATAATAATATATGGAATGTAGAGTATTGGACTGTAGTACAAATCTGGACGTCCCATTATAATATTTATGAGTGATAAGCACTTGTCCGAAAAATGATAAGAGTGGTTATACTGCGATTACCCTGTGACCAACTTGTGGTAGTGTTGCACAATAAGTGGAGGGATATTTTCGATTTTCATCGATTCGCATCACTGTAAATAATTTACGATTTTTTTTCACATTGGCGTCACTGCTGGATTACAGGTATAAGCTGGTATACTTCGTGTTATAAACTTCCTTATCAGGTTCGTACCGTACAGCTGATTTTTACGGATTTCAAATTTGGACTTGACCAGACTTTTACTGTCCAGATTTTTACCGTCCAGATAATATGTATATATACATTCCATAAATGTACGGTCCAGCTGGTTTGTACGGTAAAAATGTACCAAAATCCTGTACCCTTCATCTATAATACAATACTTATGCATATACATTATAACTTATAAGTGTATAAATAATTTACGTAATGTATACACGTCATATTATAGGTGCATACTGTAGGTATAATAGTGAACTGTCTATCCATTAGATGAAACACGTTTTATTCGTGTGTGTAAGAGTATATTATAATTTATATTGTATATTATTTTGTCGTTCTATATACGTATGATTTTTTCACCCAAGGTAGGAACTAGGAGCTAATATGTTACACCTATATTATTTAATGAACAAAAAAAAAATTGCATTTCTATGGTCTTATGCAGATGAATAGTAAGTATTATGAATTATGATACCTACTTCACTAGAATTATTTCTGCATGACATGCTTAGTGATTTGTTTATAGAACAAATGCACACGTCTTACTGAACCGTAAATAAACGAATAATCCAAAACTGTGATTTTTTTTAAGTGAAGATACTTAAATATCTAACTAGGTTTTTTTTTTTTAAATTATAATTTTAACTATTGTCAATACATTTTTCTGTTTTAAAAACGACCATATATTAGTGAAAAAATAAATGGAAAATTTTGTTCTATCAAGCTGACACCAATTAGACACTAATAATTAGACGCTGTTATCGTGGGAGACTCACAGTATTGTGGAATGTCAAAGGAAGGACGACGGTTTGTTGAACACAATCATAACTACTAAAGAAGGTACTAATCATTTTCGATACTCACTATTGTAAATATATAAACAATTTAATGTCAGACATTTTTTATTCAGTTCCGTGCATAATTTGTTAATTATTACTAAGTACCTACCTAATCTGAAAATAGAACGATTTATATATAACATTATGCACAGCGTGAATGTAATTAGGTATACAAGATACAACTATAATAATAATTATACACTTGCACGTGCGATTAAGCCTATAATTATTAACACAAAGTAATATTTCTATAGAAACTATAGAACTATGTATTTTTACCACGATGTAAGTACCTACTATATAACAATAAACTTTACATGCACGTGCTTATCTACTTTTGAAAATTTCATGAAAAATGATATCAGAGATGAAAACAATTGATCGAGGCATTGTTGTGCTTGTAACAATTTTATTTCAAATATAATAATAATAACATCTATAAAAACGCATATTATTGCTCATACCAAATTATAGAAATATTATGTATTGAATTTAAATAGATAAATCAAAAATGTCTTTATTGCCAAATACGATAACCACGTGATATTATTTATTACACAATATTACGTTTCTATTTTAATAATAATAATAAAATTAGTCTAAAGTAAAACAAAAAATAGTTTTGATTAAATTTTACCAAAATAAGAATTTATTAACATTTATGACACATTAGTCACATTTCATACATTATATACTTACCTAGTTTATGTGCGTATAATAAATGTTTCGTTGATTATTTTTTATCGTTTATGGTTCGTTCTATCGATTATTATATTTCTTTTAAAATCAGGTTACACATTTAAATGACCTTTAAATTTATCATGTGTATACCTACCAGTATATAATATACTATATACCTAGTGGTCACTGATCAGTGGATTGTTTTTATAAGGAAACCTGCTAAATTTTAGATACATAGATATCATAATATGTATTATACCTATATTGATATCATTGAAACCTTTTAAGTTGTATAATATAATATATTAATATTGCAATATCTACATTTATTATTTTTAAATACGATTTTTTAACAATATGATCGGAATATCTATACTGAATACGTGTTATACAATAGATTGGTTAGGTAGGTACAAATTGTAATGATAACCTTAAATAAAATTAACAACATAGCAATTATAAAGTTGGGCTGATTGAAGAAGCCGCCGCGAGAGGTTAGCCGCGAGAGGTTAGCTATTGTTACTTCTACTACAGAATAAATGAAATTTAATTCAATTCTTGCTTCTATATTAGGATCGATATTACTTGAATAAAAATGTACCAAGTAACTGTCGTTTACATATTTTTAGTTTTAAAATAACATAATGAAAATAAACCTTAAAATTGATGTAACAAAACTAAAATCAAAATAAATGAAGAGTACCTACAGTATCTATTTAAATTAAAAACACTATCTAGATATAATTTTTTCTTATTAGCAACTAGGTAATGAGCAAATGACAAAAACTGTTTATACTAAAAATATATTAGTTAAAATAGTAGTATAAGTAAATAAAATAAGAATTTATTTGTGTTTTAAGTTTCTATTAATTATAAATATTATAAAATAATATGATTATAAGAGAAACTCTATAACACATATAAGTACCTAAATATTATTACATTATATTATTTACATTTATATGATTACAAGTAATAGTGAAAAAAAAACCATTTAATATACTCATATTATAGTCCATTATAATAGAACACTCGAGCTTTATAAGTTTTATTTCATAAAATCCAAGTGTAAAGGGTAAAGTGTAAATTTCGATTTCGATATTTTATTGAATAAAAACGATGATTTGGTTACAAATATAATACAATTTAAATTTCTTAACGTTTATTGAATTATTTACGGATTGTGTCACAATGAAAATTAAAAAAAAAAAAAGTTTTATATACCTAGTTGTAATTGAAAGATTATTTATCACAATAAATATATTAAAGCACAAATGTAAATTTAACGCCTGAAAAATACTAATGGATACAACACCGATTGCACAAACATAATAGGTGTAAACTGTAGAGGAATCCGATTGATAGTTATTTCGTCGTTGACACGGAAAAACCTCCAATGTGCAAAAACACGGTTTTTCAGGAGACGAAAAAAACGTTTTGAATAAAAAAATCACATTGGAGTTATTTCACAAACGATTTTTAGTTAGTAACACATAGGAGGATTTTTCTACGATATCGTAGAATATGGAGATCGGAGGTATTTCATAAATGATTTATCGTATGCTATTGTAAGTAATACATGGGAGAATTTATTTATTATTTTTCATTAATTCTGCAAGGCAGATAGCACATATGAGATTTTATCCATAAATAGCTAATTTTTTTCTGAATCCAGGGATACCCATATCTCAAAATCGTAAATTTTGCACATTGAAGGTTTTTTCATGTCAACGACGTTGTGTTATTTATCTGTCCTACTCTTAAGAGTGTGCATAGTCACATCGTAATCGTAATTAAATAGAACACGACATTGAGTCATTCGGTACTATGTCGAAAAAAATGTCATTAGGTTGTTAATAATTTTATGTTTAATTTAAAGCCACGGCGTGCGATATTATCTTACAACGAAATAAACCTTTCACGTTAAAACGTAATTTGTATGTTATTTTTTTAGTGTACATTTTCATCGAATTTTCAAACTGGATTCTTTGGTGAAGTCGTCAAGATATCCTAGTATAGTATGATATTATATACGTTTCCACGAACTGTCAACAAATAAAAAATAACTCAGTCGATTTGGTATAAAATATTATAATACATTTTGTGTTCTGTCATTCCATGAGAGTAATAAAAATTGATCACTTTCAAAACCAAACAAAAATTGACAAAAAAATATTTTTGACATTTTGTCATTTTCATCCCGAAAAGATTTGAAGAAACAATACCTAATAATGTTTTTATGACAATAGAATTCAAACAATTTTGTGTCCGACCCAACGAGTAGTTATTCTCGTGTTTGACTCAAACAGCGTATGGTATTGTGCATAATTTACACCTATTATTGTGTTTGATAAATGAATCGAAATTTATTATGATTACCGAGCTGAAACAATTGTTTGTTAATCGTCATCATACTATATACCTATTGCAAGGGTTACTGACATGTTTCTCCGTTGTAAATATTTTATGGTCTTAGTCATTACTCTAATCACGATTTAAATTTGAACAAAACAAACATTTACAAACTAAACAAAAATAATGTCGATTTGTTCTAAAATTAAATTTGTTTATCTCACTTTAATTGGAAAATAATATTTATAAATTTTAGATTCTGCGCGGAATCATGAATGTATTCATTTGACTATGTGTTAATTTTTTTTTTGTGTCTACACGATAAGTAGTCGATAAAATGCTTCGATTTTCAACTTCGGTATTTTGTGCAATGAGAAAGTGAGAAAGTGAATCTAGTTGGTGCATTGGGGAGGTAAAAATTTAAAATTCTCATTGTACTTTTCAAAAGCGCCGGGAAAAACATAAAAAAAATTTAGGAAAAACGGGAATTTAAACGCAAAATTTGTTTTTGACCAAATTCATTTTTTGGTATTTGTTGTAACTTTAAACAAATTAACCGTAAATACATGAAATTTTCACTGAATATTTATATTAGCATTTTCTTTACACTATAAGACTTTCAAATTATTTTGAATTGCTTTGAGCTGATTACGGACATGGTCAGTTTTCAATTTTTTAGTTTTTTTTTTTCGATAAATGTCAATAAAATTTAATTATTTTGTCAAAAAGTTTCAAAATATAATACAAGGCTCCTAATATTATATTGTTACAATAACAGTTGAAAAATATTAAAAATACATAGTCACATTTTACTTTTAAGCATTTAAAGTTCGAATTTTGACAACATTTATCAAATTTAAAATTTAAAAATGATTTTGTAGCTAAGCATTTATAAAATGTTCAACTTTTATAGCTTAGGATGGAAAATTTAAAATAAGGTTCCACATGAGTAGGTTATTCTGGAACTAAAAAAATGTCAAAAATATAGAACAGATTTTTTTTACCTATAGTTATTTTATGTTCAAATTTGGACGAAATTACATATTAAATAACCAAGGATAACGATTTTAGTTATTTCGTTGTAATTTTATAATATTAATTCAACTTAACAGCTACCGTTTAATAATATGTAATAACAGTATAAATATAATATAAAATATCCCCACTGACTTACATAATAAGTATAAGTATAAGTATCTATTGTAATTACAAGGACATTGAAATTAGTTCATTTCATAACTGACTAACTTAGTGTAATAGATACTAGGTACTTAGATACCTATTTATTATTTTTTATTATTTCTACTAAATAAAACAGTAAATAAATAATAATATAAAATATGTATAAATGTCTGTCAATTACATAACCTGATAAATGATAATAATACTAAATAATAATAATAATAAACCGAGTAAATTATATAAACATTGTATTAATTACTGTGAGCATTTGACGTTCATATGATATTTATATTATGATTTTATTACTTATCGGTGAATCCTTTTTGCGAATAACGTGTAACTAATTGATATTATATAAGCATTATATTTTGTTAATACCATCAGCTGCTTATTTGTTTATATTATATATTATTGTATAAGTAGTATTGACTAAATCTAATCGTTGATAAAAATAAAAATGTTATAATTATAATAATAATAATAAGTCGGTGTTTACCTATAGCCATAAATAGTGATTGCTCGTTTTCTAATGTTATATTATTATATATATTTGTTATTTTAATGCTATATTATTCGTTCAAAACTTACAAACTAACTATTTCTATAAGATTATGTTGAATTTCACATTCAGATATTTAATATTGTGAGCATTGCATTAACCTAACAACGTTTCTTTAAATTATATGTTGATGAATTATCTAATTTTGCATTGTTCTAACTTATAAATCATCCAAAACAAATGTATTTTTCATTGAAATCCGAATCTAATTTGTACAGTTACTTTTAAATGAATTCGTATATTTTTATTTTATTAACTTATTGTTAAAATCTCATGAATATATTTTTATTTATTTTGTTTAACCTAGTTTAGGTAACGCACAATTTAGGTTTTACCCTTAGGCCTTAATCCCAGAATGTTTTCACTCATATATACAAAATATACTATACTATATAATTTACTAAATAAGATACCTACCATAAATTATTTAAGTTTTTGAATAATAAATCACTCATAAAAATCGTGCCAATAACTATGATTAAAGATAACACAATAATTAAATTTCACATTGACTGTTGTACTTTCTTTAATATTGTTATCGCTATTGCTATACACTTTTGCTACACTAAATTTTTAATCCTCCCCAGTGCATCATCGTCCATCAATCTAAATTAACAAATTAAAAATATTTTATGTACGTCATAATATAGGTTATCGGAACTTAAATAAATCTATTTGTGGAAAGCAATATTATATACATTATAAATAATAATATTATTATAATTTATAATTTGTAATAATATTATACTCACATTCCTAAAAACCATATAATTTTAATAAATGGGTTCATTTGTATGAAATGTAACGTTTTATATATTAACTACAATAATATTTATATAATAAATATTAAATTCCATTGCACAATTGGAATTTGAATTTGAAAGAAAAGCTATAGACAATTTACTAATAGCATTAGAAACGAGTAATCTAGCATTTTAATGATACGTATCGTATTATTTAACAAATATATTATGTATTTAATAATTTGAAATTAAAGTCAAAGAAATGAAAGTATTATATATATTATTGTTTAAGAATTTTATGAGCTTTTTACTAAATTAAGTGTATTTAAAATCTTATGACTTGTATTCATGTTAATACATAATGCCATAATGATATATAGGTTAACAAATAAACAATAAAATAACTTGACGATAAGTAAATGATTATGTATACTTATATAGATTTTTAACTTTGTAAGTACTCTGTATAAGTAATAAATCATTTTTTATACTCGTGTATGATAAAGAATTTTATATAATTTTTAAATAGAACAAGGTTGCAAAATATTTTAGCTAAAGAAGTAAACAAATAAATAAGTAAGGTTTTTCAGAATAATAACTATATTCTCAAGTATTTTACAAATCACGAGAAAGACTGTGTATACAATTTAATCATAAAATTATAAAGAGAACAATTTACACAACTTATTTTTATATGAAAAAAAAATTAATTAGGTCTAATTTTTGTGTTAAAATAAGGGATAGGTACTGGTTGTAGAAACAAAATTTATATTTGGCATCATTGCTCTAATATAACAATTTGAATTTGAATTACTTGTATTTATAACTTTTATGTATCCCATCTAGTATTTTAAATTTTATGTTTCGAGTTCGGATTTGCAAGGCATTGCAAGCCAATAATATTTTTAACCACACTCAAAGTAACAGTTGATAAACTAATGTAGTTAGTCTTAGAAATATGACAAAATAGCAAAATATACAAATTTGGTTTTTATTTTTATGATTTTTTTCCGTGGTTTATTTTCCTTTGGTTTTTATGTTTTGTTTTTGTGGTTTTTCTTCGGTTTTTTCAGTGATTACGTATACGACAATTCAAATGATATAAAATCATATACCAAACTCAATTTTTGTTAATGATAAATGAGCACCTAATAACTAGTAGTCATTTATATGTCTATACTAATCGTACTATTGTACTATGTATACGCATATTAAAAATAATAATATTTTATGCTATCTTCAACTTTTTTAATGCCACCAAATTATCCAACTTACTATAAAGAATCTGCAATACTATTGTCTTATTTATTATTATATATATTTTTTTTCTTCCACTTTCATGTCTACTATGTATATAAGAATGTATTAATATTTCTAAGCTACCAAATTTATTTTAACCTACCAATGTAAACCTTTTCAGGCTAATGACCTCTGCCGAAGCCTTTATTCTTAATAAAAAAAAAAAAAAAATAATAATATTTTATGATACTAAATTGCATACCTACTAATATACCTACTGTTGATATCACTCATCTTCTGACATACCTAGTGATATTATATGCTTCAACACAAAAATGTATATTAAATAATTGCATAAAACTTTTATTTTTTTTGATAGTAAAATATGTAACAATAGGTAGTATAGGTAGTATCTATATATTATATTAATACGTACGCGTCTTTGAGGATTACCAAAAACGTATTTCCCCGAAGACATTTAATATATTTTGCTAATGGAACTCAAAACATAGAAATTCGATCATATATTTTGTCAAATGCATTTATAATAAACAATAGTTTCATGTTTACTTGGCTTAGAAAAAATAACGTTACAGTATAATATAACAGGGTTTATCTAAAATTTTACACCGTATATTTCTAATTTATGATATTTTTTTAAGTATATATTATATTATATTATATATATACTATGTAGTTGATACAACTCCTATTAAACTGTATATTATCATTATGATAATATCATATACTAGGCAAAAAAAAAAATTTTAAATGATATCCTTGTAGTTGTAGACATGTTTGTTATTTTTAATCGACAATGACGGGTACCCACGTAGGGGTACCTACCTACCAAAATATTTGAGTATTTATTAGTAGAATATGTTAAGAATATAAAATATGTTGTTCATATAATACATAAACTATTTACAAATTAAGGTTGTTATTATAATATTATATCCGTGTAGGTATAGCTGGATTACTTCCTATATAAATATATATATTATAATATGGTGTCTAGACAAATCTAAATTACTATTTAACGATGGCAGATGATTCAAGTTTTAGTGATCGTAGACACTTTTTTTTATATATACCTAACAAACTATAGTGAATATTATATACACACAAAATTATCTTTGTAGGACAATCGTTTTATCGAATATTTATTTGACTATTTAGTATTTAATTTGTATGTGTACCTATATAATATATTGTACACCATGTATTTATTTTTATTTTCTTAGGCCTCTAAATATTTTTTAATCAAATCAATTTTTAGTTACCTACCAAATGATAACATAAGTTTTGTATATTTAAACTTTCATTATATTTTCGTTGAAAAAAGTTGTGCACTTACGAAAATAATTTGGCCAGTATTTGATTCATAAACATCTATATTTAAAATATATTAAGTAGGTACTTCACTGTGAGCTTTAAAAAAGTTATTGATGAAAAACTGAGAATTGCATAACGATTAAAAATAGGTTTCGTAGAACACGACCATTACGTTACGCCCGTTACGGTCTACGTTACCGAATTTTCGTCTGTAAAAATAATGCAAATTTAAATTACAAGTTACAACTCGTATAGTCAATTGTACTGTTTTTAAAATAGTACGGAAGAAAAACAAGAGAAAATAATATGTGACACACGATGTTATGGAAAGTGATTAAGAGTCGGCGGCGACGAAAACAAAATATACAACTATAATACATGTAAACATGCTACCGTACCATAATATGTTCCGACATTTTTATTGGCACTGAATTCGCAAGGTTATGGGCATAAATAATGTGTGCGATTTGCACAAATTTAAACGGAATAGAAATTGTTTGCGTGGAAGAGACAATCGAATCATTTAATTTGCTCGTCACGCCTAACCATCACTACAACAGTATTGTAATATAATAGCAAAGACGAGAGACTAAACGAAACGCGCCAAAATAATTTGGATTGAAAAAATTCGATTCGTAAATTGAATTAATTTCGTACAGACCTTGAACCGCCGAGGCCTTGGGACGAAATACTGTTATCGTCCCACGTGCATTTCACGTGTTAGTGGTTAAGATATGTTTATTATTTCAGTTCATTAAACGATTGATTTTTCGTTTCTTATCTACCCATAGGTATGCCTAAACTTACTAAAATATACATTTTTAATAACATAATAATAGTAAGTTATAAGTAGGTACCTATAATAAGTAACAATATTATCCATGATTATTTATGTATTAACGGGTGATAACTCTATCTGATAACTCCACTGGCCTACAGTCAGTAAACTCGCTCAGTTTAAAATTAGTTATTGGATTGTATACATATCATTAAGTATTTACTATTAATGTATAATCAATGCTGTATTATTATTCAATAAGTTGCAATACACCGAATTGCGTATTATTCGTTATAACATGAAATGATTATTATTATTTTTACAATTTGTTATCTATCTACGTTTTAACCTATAGAACAATATTGTAATACAATCACCTATATACTTTGGTAGTGCCTCATCCGCTAGTTATAAATTTTTACGTGTTTTTAGGAACCTGATGTAAAAATGATTATAACCACAAATATGTTGGCTATACATACCTCTACCTATATAATACAAAGAAATAAAGAAATAAAAGTTGCTCAAAACCAGTGATCCGTGAACATCTGAAACCCTTTCCAAGTATAATAATTTTATGCAGTCGGTGAGCCCAATTGTTATGCGTATAAAAATACGCTTGTATTTGAGACTCGCGTGTATAATGTAAGTATACAGTGTAAGTACAGAATCAGTTTTTACAGAATTACTCACAAGCCAAAAATATATACCTAATGCATATATAACATTACCAACCTATAAAGTTTTTATGAATCACGTTGATTCAAGATAAAGTAACCACATTCCTCAAAAGTCAAGAGATAAAGTAGTTATTATTTATAAGAAACGTTACATTGAAGTCCTTATATGCTTTTATCATATTACAAAACCCATGACCATTTGAATTTGCTTTGTTTTAAAAAAAATTATTTTAGATAATAATGTTAAGAGGATTCTACCTATACATTTATTGTCTCCGTTCTACGCACGCACGATATAGAAAATTGTCGTTCACTAGTTTCAATAATGTGCTGTTAGTTTTGATACTAGAGTGAATTGACCTATTATAAAACTTTTAGGTAAGAACATTAACTGTGCTTAAGCGTTGCCGATTTTTCGAAATTTTCATTTTCATATGAGTAATATGAAATATAGGTATGTGAAATATCAAAAATTAAAAATATCCATATCTCGCCTGAAAATTAAAATATCGAATAAAAGCCAACGCTTAAGCACAGATAACGTTATTGTTTAAAAAAATTGATGATAGGTAAAATCACTCTAATATCAAAACGAACAGCACACTATTAAAACTAGTGAACGAAAATTTACTATGTCGTACGTGTGTAAGACGGAGACAACAAATGCATGGGTAGCATCCTCTTAATATGATAAATACGTCATATTCATATAGTTTTGAATTTTTTCAGGTCATGAGAAAAGTTTCTTTTTAAATGATTATAAGTTAGTTTATCAATAGGTTTTACAATTACTGTCAGTTTTAATATAGTTTGATGTGGTGGTAAAAAACGAACAAATCGAGATATTATTACGATTCTATTTCTCTAGCAAAGGGTAACCCGATAATGTATATAGCAATATAGGTACCTCGTGCAGTTCCTGCCATACATTTATAGGTACCCTAGAACGCCTTTGTACCTAAATATATTTATACAATTATATTATATATACAGCCAATTCAGTCTTGTAAAGAATACTTTTATTTTGCATTCAGAATACATATTGATAATAAACTAGTATTCAAGTATTCCGAATACGTATTCGAATACATTTAAAAAAATATATTCGAATGCATATTCGAATAGCATATTAGAATACATTTTATTACCCTTATAATATTTGTCAGTTTTTGAATGGTTGGAAATTAACGTGGGTCAATCATATTTCATTAGAGAATAACTAAATTATTTTTAACTCATAATTCGTCCGATTTTAGAAAAATTTGTTTTCCCACAAAAATAAACTATTTTTTGAGTTAAAACAAAAAAATTGTATGAATAAATAAATACAAAAAATATTATTCAGAATAACTTATTTGAATAAAAAAAAATAATTCGTATATTTTTATTTGAATATACATTTATTCAATTACTTTACAAAACTGATGGCCATCTATGTGTATATTACTATTTAATATTACATTAGTATATATAACTAATTTTATAGTTGTACTTATGCATATTTACTTTGTGCATTTTTTTGGCTCGTATAAAAAAAAAAAAAAACGATTGTTCTTCGTTGGAAAACTATATTAAAATAAACATTTGGTAAAAGGACCGGCGGAAACCGTTAATTTTTTTTTTCCAATGTCACTAGCTCATAGTCCGAGAAAGACTATTCGCCCATAAATAAGAATAATAAAATACGATAGTATTATATACACACGTCCTTTAGAATTAGAGTTAAAGATCAACGAGGGGAGGTAAATACAATTGTTTCAAACATTGTAGTGGGATTCGCATGCGCATAAATCAAACTGATTTATCGGTTAGATGGCCATGCGACGGTGGAGTTATTTTCAAAAATACAAGTGTAGGAAATGCAATCGTATATTATAATGTACCTATACTATCAGACTTCCTGTATGGTAGAGTCCTGCAGCTGCACATGTCACAACGATTGGGCATGTAATAAATAATAAGCGATTGTTTGTGCGATGTATAGACGAAGAAAAAATATAATATATTTTTAAGTAATTAGGTATAAACCGATAGTAATTTCTGCTAAAATTATTATTTACCGCATAAGATAATGTTACATACGATATTGCAAATGCGTAGAATTCATCGAATTGTAATGTAATTAATGTATGTGGATTTTATTTATTGATATGAATTTTAAGAATATATTACTCGCATAAATGCATATAGCATTGCAGCATGGCAGTACTATTATACTAGTGCCTACATTATAGTATTTTAATATTTGATTAGATATTAATATTTTAGATTCTGAGTGGAACGATGAATGTATTGATTTTACAATGATGTGTGTTTTTTTTTTTATTTTTTTTTTTATTTTTTTATTTATTTTTTTATTTATTTTTTTATTTTTTTTTGTGTCTGTCATCACGTTTTAGGACAGTAAAAGTGCTTGGATTTTCTTCAACAGTACCTTTTCTGATAGGAAAGTGAATCTAGTTGGTACTTTGGGGGGTCAAAAGTAAAATTTTTCCAATAGTTTTCAAACGCGCCGTGAAAAACAAAAGAAAAATTAAGGAAAAACGGGAATTTTTACGCAAAATCTGTTTTCGAGAAAATCGATTTTGGTTTTTGGTGTAACTTTAAAACAAATGACCGTAGATATATGAAATTTTGACTGAATGTTTATCTTAGCATTTTCTATACACCATAACATTTTCAAAATATTTTGATTTATTTTGAGCTCTTTACGGACATTTTCATTTTCCATTTTTTTTTAGTTTTTTTTCTAAAAATATCAATAAAATTTTATTTGTTGGATAAAAAAGCTTGAAAATTTAATAGAAGGCTCCTAGTATATTGTTTCAAAGGCAGATGAAAAATATTAAAAATCGTTAGTCACAGTTTTTTTTTATAAACATTTAAAGTTCAAAAAATGACAAAATATGGAAAAATCACGAAAATTTGCAAATTATTTCGAGTTTGAAATTCATAAAAATTTTTCTTTTTAAATCTAAGATATGAAAATGTAATACAAGATTCCTTATAAGATTGTCTACCTTTATCAAACAAAAAATATCTATAAGGAAGTCAAATTAAATTTTTATGATCGT
>NC_042496.1:39726374-39747020 GCF_005508785.2 Acyrthosiphon pisum
TTACAATATCAGTTGAAAAATATTAAAATACATAGGCACAATTTTTTTTATAAGCATTTAAAGATCAAATTTGACAAAATTATCAAATCTTAATTTGAAAATTATTTGTAGTTAAAAATTTATAAAATGTTCAATTTTTGTATCTAAGAATTAAAAATTTAAAACAAGATTCCACGTAAGTAATTAATTCTGTTACCAAAAATTCTAAAAAATACATTTACACAGTTTATTTTTATAGTCATTTTAAGTACAAATTTGGACGAAATTACATATTAAAAACCTAGGATAACTATTTTAGTTATTTTGTTGTGATTGTATAATATTATTCGTGGGTACTTGAAACTTCTAAAGTATACTATTATATATCTATGATTTTACCACGGTTTTTTGTTGATGTTTAACGCGTTATAACTTATAAGTACCTATTAGATATTATGATATGATTAATTTGGAATTTATTATAGGTACCTATTATAGGTCAATTTTTTTTTAATACCATAGATAAGTATATATATGTCTAATACATAGACTGATATACCGTCTCCGCTCAGAATCGTTTTTCTTATACAGTGATATTATATCATTGAATTCAAATTTAATACTGTCCATTATACAGTGACCCACTTCTAACCTACTGTACAGCAGAGCGACATCCACTTACCCACCTTTTTTTTTAGAATACGTTTTTATAATTTGAGATTAAACTATACAATTCTCTTTGTTTCAATTTGCAGATAATTACTAATTTATGTATATTTATTTGTAAATTATATAGTTGCATTATAGTATTATAATTTACAGTACACTAGTATAGTTATGATTGATGACTATCGTGAAATCGAACGTAACGGATAAAAAAATAATAGTCTTATAGTCTATTGGCTACTCACCCACCACCTGCACTATAATGGCTGATACATCAATAATAAATTCTATTTATGTGTACAATATTGTATAAATATAAGTATAGGTATCCAATATATTATTGTGTACATAAAACATACTAAAAGTGCGTGTGCAAGATTCACGTTTAGAGACTTTTAACGGTTCAAAGACTACGAAGACTACATCTGCAAAATATTAAAATAGCAAAATAAAACGCAATTAATTTGGCATTTATCTATTATCCGATCGACACTCGCATTGTATACAAAGTCTCGCCCATACAATACGACTTTACGACTGTTTGGCGAGATGTATGTAACGCGTTCGCGTTTTAACCGAGACAAAAGATATTATTATACATTATTTTTATGCTGCATTATGAATCGTAAAATAATTAAAAATATCTACCTACCGATGTGAGCTGGTAAACTTAAAAACGAAAACAATCTCACCGTTTCCCCGGTCCAATAACTATGCTTATTTTTAATACCATTTTACACGTTATCCAACATATTATATCCACGGGCTGCAGACGTATATTTTATACTGATTGTTAGATCTGATCAATACGGTGTACACTGTATTATATCATTGCGTTTTTATTTTTTTGGACACGTCACGTGGTGGTCCGACTTGCCAAAATATCTGCGCGCAAAACCACATAATATTATTATTTTATATCACAGAACATTACAATATACAGATACGTGTGCGTGTGTGAAAATCGAAGAAAACGGGACGACGGTGTAACGTTACACCCGCCGTGGCCGTCTCGCTGACTCGTCGGCAATATCAAATGTGAATATGTGCGCCGTGCGTGCACGCAAGTTCAGTGAACCACGCATTATTATATAGGTGTACATTATTAAACATAGGTGTGCATAGGTTTCAAAATCACCGCTATCGATATCGCTATAAAAATATATAATATTTTGCTCGTATACAGGGCGATTTTTTTGTTGAAAAGAGTATATACCATCTAGGTATGCCTAAAGAACACATACACCAATAATTCTGCAATCGGGTGACTGCGACTCGTGACTGCGCGTAGTTGTATCCTTATTATTATTAGGTATATACCAAAGGCGTGCGTCAAAATTGTTTTTGGATAAAATATTATCAACGTTTATGATAAATATTCAACAGAGAGGAGATATTTTCATCTAGTCCGTAAAGATTTTAACGTGGCAACTAACGAATTCGGAGACGTTTCGCCACTATCATACGAATTGGCGACAACATTGGCAATGACAATATTTTTACGGGTCGTAATAATTATACATTATAAATATAATAAGTCGAATACACATATCATTGCATAAAATCATTATTGGGCAGCGAGAATACATGAACTTCAAGCGAATAAAATCACGAATAAGGCTAGTTTTAGCTAATTGCATGATCAATTAGTTAGGTAAGCGCCAACAACATTAATAAAATAAATTTTGTTATACAAACATTTTATTCCAATAGGTACCTAGGTACTTATTATGGGTATCACTAATATATAAAAGTATTTTACATTTAAATGTAGGTCAATGAACCTAAAGGTTAGGTTTGAATTTTAAATATTATAAACGAGATTACATAGACAATGATTTAAAGTAATGAGATTATGAGAAATGGCGTTACAATTTTCGAGTTATTGAAGAATAAAATAACGATCTAAGTATCTTTTTATTTTTATTAAACATACCATCCGTGTCATCTGTGGCCATTGGACGTTACATTAAACTTTACAATATTCGTGAATTACATAACACTAAAAAAAAAGGAATATATAGGTAATAATATTATAAGTAATAGGATCATAAGAGAAAAAAAACCAAATATTACTTAATTAAACAGGAATTAGATGATAATTATTCAAGTATCTATATCTGTTGTTATAACATTGTTTGGATTTTGCACAAAACGATATTATATTTATGCAGAATTGTATAGTATGTAATTGTAGGGTAAACTATAAAGTGGTATACCGATTCTGATATTCAGTATTTGTAGATCTTTTATGATAATATATTAGTAATACTGAACTATTGTAAAAATCCAACATACGAACACGAATGATGTTATCACCACAAAGTTTCATAATAGGTCGATTCGCTCTATTTTTAAGCTAACGTGTTCTGCTGCGTTTAAATTTGCTATGTTACGTATACTTGTAAGACGGAGACAGCAATTAATGTTGGTTTGAAGTCATCTTAAGTAATTTATGCAGAATACAAGAAATATTAATATTTTAAGTTTGTATACAATTTAATTTATTTAATTTAATATTTATTTAATACTGTGAATAAGGTTGGTATTAATTAGAACTTGAAACTTTTTTTATACGGAAACAAATATATAGTTTCCATAATAAATTTAACCATATACCGTACATACTCAATAAGGGTTGAATATTATTCTTAATACCTAATTAAAGGTATGAAAGCTATCATACATTTTTAAACATAATTTTTTTTTTAAATTTTTAACTAATACACATTTAATTGATTTAGTTAATATTGTAATTATACACGATAACGAACTAATTATACTAATTTGTAAAATCACTTTGTAGTTTACTATTGTATATAGGTTAGGTACTAAATAAATACCGTTTATAGTAATTAAAATATAATGATGTAAGTAATTAATATATTTAATAAGTTGATTGTATGGTTTACAATGTTTTAATTGCATAACTCTACTACCTAGATACTATAATAAAGAATGCTACTAACATTTGTAAATATAAATATTTCTTAAAGAAAGTTTAACGTACTCTTTACTAATTTATTAACAAATAAAATATTTTTTAAGAGTTATACCTACCTACAAGGTATTATAATTTAAAAAGAATATAATACTCACCATTTAGAAAACGAATTTCAAACATATTATATTACTTTTATAATAATTATTAGAAACCGGGGAAGTCACTTTGCAGTATATTAAGTTTCGACTTTTTTAGTATACCTACCTCGTCATTGAGTAGGTCAATGTAATGGGTGTGTTAAATTTGATTTCAGCGATAAAACATTGTACACGAAAAACGATTTTTAACGGTGACAAACCGTCTCCGTCAGCATATATTTTAAAGGATATTTTATACTATGGCCATAATAATACAATATAATATATCGCTTAAAACTAGTCTAAATATTTTGAAAATACCATTGTGTATAATTTATCATAACATACGTAGCGAAAAGATTTAAGTCCTTACTAATTCACAACAAATAACTAAAATATTAATTTTATTTGTTTAAACAATAATAATATAAAGTAAATATTAATTTTGTCGCTGAAAAAAATGTAACATTGCTTAACGCCTAACTTTGTATTTAATTCTGGCATGGAGAATTTATAACTTATAAGAAACCTTGTGTTAAATGGTCAAACCCTGGGTATTGAAATTAAAATGTTCATACATTTCATACAATTACACAATAGTTTGTACATCTTTACAATATTGACGAATTTATTTAAAATTTAAAATACATAAGACTATAAATGACAACGCGACAACGGGTTTTCGATATTGTTTAACTTCTATACAAGAACAACTTCATACTATGATGAACCTAATACTACATCTCCAAGCATTTTTAACGAAACAAAAATGTAATCAGGAATCTACATGAAAATCTACATGAATTGAATACTAAATTATAATGCAAAAATAAAGAAGACAATATGTCAAGCAACAATAAAGTACAAAGAGCACAAAAATAACAAAAATATTAACATGAATGGAAAATGCTATTATAAATATTTGGTTAAAAATTTCAAATCTCTACAGCTAGGTATTTATACTTTTGATTTACAACAAAAAAACACAATTGGTTTTGTCAAAACCCGGTGTTTTTAAAATATTCCTGTTTATCCGTAATTTATTTGTTTGTTTTTCTCGATTATTGTACAAGTAAGTACTACGAATTTATTTTGACCCCTACATCTAATTAACTATCAGAAACCACCCTCAAAATATATTAAGAGATGAAGCATTTTATTAGCCAATGAAATGTTCAAATATGTATATCTAAAATGAAAATCATATATTATTGTTTAATTCTTTATGCATTCTTTATTGATTACATCACTGATTAATAGATTATGGTCTTTAAAATTTCCAAGTTGTTGATTTTTCAAGGTTAAGTTCCACTTTCAAGTGCTTATATTATTCACAATTATGATTAATGGTTTAACAGATTAAATAGTTTTTAGGACTTTAAAAGCACAGAGGACGTTACCCATGCATTTGATTTCTCCGTTTTACACACGTACGATATAGCAAATTTTTGTTTACTAGTTTCAATAGGTAAAATATCTTTCAAATTTGTACGTATATTATTATAGATCATAATGTTTTACTGCTATAGTCAAATGTGATGCTTTGGAGTGGGTTCAACCCACCAAAAAATATTGGATATACGATATACTACTAATCACTAACCAGACTAAAAAATACTTATTATAATACGTAGAAAAGCATTTTTCTTTTAGAATTTGTAAATAGTTTTATATGAGCTATAATTTAAATAATTTGTTTTCAAGTTTTAATTATATACACAACGGGTCTCTAAACCATTTTAGATGTATTATACAGTTTTTCATTCAATGAATGTATATTTTTTACTAATTTCTGTGATGAAGTTACGATTAAGTACGACGGCGTCATAATATCACTGAAATAACAGAATATTAAATCGAGAAATCGTATTTTTCGTGTAATTATTTTTTTCATTTGAGGAGGACACTTTGCAAAACGTTTTTCAAAGTTGTGTTATTATTTTTAAAAAAAATCTTGTGGACGAAGATGCATTATATTATGTACCATGTTCTAATTATAGTATTTTTGATACTAAATTTGTATTGTTTTAATTTTGTCGTTCGCTGATCTATGACATGTACCACCTATAATCGTAGTTGTTTGTGACATGGACTCGTGGTTAATTTGATGCTATTTTGGTTTTGATTAATTCGTTCTTATCCAATAAAATCTAGCCCGCGGCGCCAACCCCCCCCCCCCAAAATTCTATTAAATTTTCGCCTTTTCTACTAGTTCAAATTACTAGTACATGTCTACATTTGAATCTAAACTCTGAGATAGTAGTTGGTATTCGATTGTTCATAATCAGTAAATCATGAGAAATAATTAAAAATCACACATCAATTAGAGTTTAATCGTATAGGTATCTACTATAATAAATATATAATGAGTGACGTATTGTATATTATACTATAAATATAAATATAATTAAAATTAAATACAACGTTATATACTTTAAACATAATAAATGCTTTAATTTATTAGGGTCATCACTTATCTCGACGTATTACAAGCCAATCGATAAACTTTATTTTATTTATTCATAATCACTGTTATACTGTATACCTGTACAATGTTCAATTGATTTAATTTTAAAAATGTTGTACGGCCTGTTCGTTATTATCAGTTTTAGGTAATGGGTTGTATATACAATTTAATATAAATGCAGTATTATAACAATCAAGGATTGCACATTTTTTTTATTTAATTGTATAGGTATTACAAGAAAGTAAAGAACGTAATAGATACAATTAATAGATACGAGTACAAAACGACTATAACATGTATTATAGGGAACATCAATTTCATTTTTTTGTTTTATATTTATAAATTAGATTCTTGAATAATAATAAAAAAAAATAGTCTTAGTATTTTTTAATTAAATAAAATAGATAGATATACGTAATACTATAATGTTTATCTGTTAGTGTGTGTTACTAACCTATTTATCAAAATAATGTTTCAATAATTGGACTAAAATATTAAAAAAATCATTATCTAATAAGTAGTAATAACCAACAATAGCAATAAAGTAAGTACAGTTTACATTCTATACTTATATTAAACTTAGATATATTATAGTTACTATATTTAATATAGTAGATTGTAAACTGTACATAAATTCTAAGATCTTTAGGTATAAGATATACATGGAATGGGATTCGGATAAAGTATTAAAGTATATAGTATTATTCGTGATTCATCCTATCACAATCCAATGTATTCCATTCTTATTAGTTTTAAATTATGATAAATTATTGAAAAAATATACAAACTTTTGCTTAGGTAGGTACTATATTTGATATTTATTTACATTATTTTTAGAGTTTCAAAGATAAAAGATATTTCAAACATAAAATTTTTTGGTAGCATAATTTGCTTTCGAACTTTGGGTAAACTCAAAATGACGATCAACGTCGTAGTCGAAACAATCATTGACACAATACACATCACCGGTATAACTTTAAATATTGTCTATGAATGGGTGCGATAAGAATTCATATAATATTATATTCATTCATTCTGCACGCTTCTGTCCATGCTCGATGACCGACGGGACTCGTTTAGTATAATATTATATTACAATAGAGATTATAGGTAAGACCACTAGTCCGGCGGGAGTGCTAGACGGTTGGTGTTTCCCTGGTATATATTTATTACCCATATATATATATATTTTATACATATATACATACCTACTAATATAATATTACCTATAACCTATTGTATAGGCGAGTATATATAATGATACAATGACGTGTGAATCGTGTGCCAACGATCTACTCGGACGAAACGAGCGTGTGTTGTATGAATAATATATTATGCTAACAATAGTAATTAATTATATTTATAAATATATATAGATGCGGAAATCGCGCGGACGGCGACGTGGTGAACGCGCGACTCTCCCTCTCTCTCTCTCTCACACTCAGACACTACGGCGACTCTATATAGGTATTAGGTACGCATGTAAGTCTCCGTTTTTAGATTCGCAATTTTTTTCTCATAACGCGGTTCCGTGAACTCACCCGCAAAAAAACCGGTCGTCCTGACCTTAACCACCTCACGTATTATAAGTACGAATTATCTATACATATACATCGCGCCGGGTGACGCGACTCGACCACAGAATGGCACAGTGGTGACGTGCCCGAGGTGCACGATAGTCGATAAAAAGAGCCGGCTCACCTTCGGGGTGGCTATATTCATATTATAATTTACACGTTACGTTTTTGTAAATCATATACCTACTATTATAATGTAAATACGATATAAGCTCTATACAGCTCCTCGCCCACTCGCCCGCGCAGTAAACACCTAGACACATTATAATTTATATAATATGTTCAATAGGTATACGATATTACAATATCTCTATATACTTCAAGTGCGCCGCGATGATAAATTTATTGCAAGAACTATATACAGAGCGAGATACCCATATACCATGGTATACCAACGTATAAATGCGTGTATAAATAGCAGGGTACCTACAGGCAGCTGAGTACTTACGTTTGCAGGTGGAGTCACAATGTTTTCTTCAGAGTTCCCGCTACAAGGCTAGAAACTCATCATTGTTAAACGGGAAAACATGATATTCCACCCTATGCGCCGTTAATATAATATTATAGTCGTATAATATACACGAAAAGAAACAACACGTAATGTTTATATTATGCATAAAAATATGGTAAAAAGTAAAAACAATATGGTTAGGTTAGGTCGCGTCTTACCTGCTGCAGCGTTTTCGCAGTGTAGTATAATATATTCTATTCTATTATATATATATACATATATTATAGTGGCAGCGATGGTGTTGGCGACACGCTCGTATCGTATATAATATATCTATACGCTCTCGATTCACGACTTACTGCAGTATAGTCGTATATTATGCTCGTGTATTATTAATTAATATTATTATGGTATAAAATCGTGTTGTCAAAACGTATAATATATTATATATATGCGTATGCGTGTGTGTGTGTGTGAGCTTGTGCGTGTGTAATGACGAGCGATGATTTTTTTTTTAAAGATATTCAACAGGTGAAACGCACCCTTGGCCGTCGTCACGCCGGTCGACTTCGGTACTGAAGAGCCAAGTCTGCGGGTTATGCAAGATAACGGACGGTCAGAGAAAGAGACAGAGAGACACTGCAGAAAGATAGATAGAGAGAAAGAGGGATTGAGAGAGAGAGAAAGAGAGAGAGAGACATACAGAGAGACAGAGAGAAGGTTAGTGAGGGTGCATGAAATAGGGAGAGTGAGCGAAAGAACACGATCAGAACAGAGATGGTGGTGATGATGTTGCATAGATAGGCGGAGAAAGAGTTTATTCTTTTTTCCCTTTATTTTTCCGCCCACATCTCGAATCTGCAGCGGCGTCGTCGTCGGTGTGCGTGAATCGGATATAACGAGCGCCGCCGAATATAACAGCGTCCGCCACACCATCATGTTACAAATATACTATTCGCATGTATATAATATATATATATATATGACATATATACACGATAACGATATTGATATAGGATAGGATATTACATAATATTAAATATATAAACCACACGCGACTACATACAAATCACGAGGCTGCCCGTTGGCCCTTAACGACTTGCGATTGAGGAAGGCACTATTACTACCAGTCTCGCGCAAATTAATTGCGCAAACGGATCTCCTCCCGGGAAAATGCTACGGCCCACGTGTGGTACACGAGTGTAAACTATACGTTACATAGTATGATATTATTATAAGACGCGTATACCAATAACCGATAACCACGATGCAGTGACTAGCTGCTCCCGGCACTTTATAGGTATCGGAAACACGATTCCGATTACCCGTGCAGGCATCATATAATAATAATTATTATTATTGTCAGCATATACTTTATATTAATATTATATAATTGTGTGTGTGTGTGTGTGTAGCGTATACTGTACGTATAGATGGCATCGTATAATCCTCCCACGCGCCCCCGACGCGACGACGATATAATAAATTATTAAATTTTGGATTTCGTCGCGCGTTCAAATCTATTCTATATTTTTGCGTACGACATAATATTATTATTATAACGATGTGTATACACCAGGGACACCGGACACGTCATCTCTGCAGTGATTTTTGGGCTCAGTGGCTTCCTCGGGGCCAGCTATACGTTGTGTGTATAACTATATATATAATTGACTATAATGTTATGCGTATTGCGATATATCTGCGCAGTAATTATATTATACAGTCGTCTTTCAACGATATTTATTATTATTCTCTAGTGCGTGCATTATCGCCTGTAAAACTAATATCGTTTCATTACAATAAATAATAATATTATATGTATAATACATTGTACACGCTATATAATATATGCGGGATGAAATTCACACGATCGATTTGTTTGAGTTCGCTAAAACTATTAAAATTAATGTTCCTCTACCATCCATACCGCAGACGGTATTGATAGTAATGACATATTCTCAGTTTACTCGAAAGAAATCGCATTCGTTGTTATTTATTCATATAATAATTATCTCTGCCCTCATCCGACACGCGTACATCATCAGACAACATACGCCTAAATCCACGAACGATTAAACTTCTATATTCTATCTGATTTCGTTGTGTAATACCAACTAAGTATATTATAAAAAACGACGAGAAAATAATAATTGTTTTTGTTGAAAAAATGCCGTAAAATATACTTTAAATGGTTACAGCTATACACGGAATTGTTGAGTTTTAAAAACAAACATAATATGTTTTTATTACTGTCATCGTATTTGTATACGATATAGATATGCGAATTGAACGCTAAAAATGTGTAAGTATCTACTGCGTCTTCTTTAAATTCGAAACATGCGTATAATCCAACGTTGTAATTATCTGTGATGTCAGCCCAAAACAAGTAAAAACCGGATGATTACATCACGACAATGGTTATATTATTACGTATACGCATAAATGGTGTTATGGCATATGATCTGGGCCGATGACAGACAGCTTTCTATTCATGAAACTTAAAATAGTATTTAATTGAAACGCAAGTATTACCTATTTTATTAAACAATGTGTTGTACAATATTTTTCATGCTTTTTCCTATACACAGTTATTTAACTTTAACAGTTAAAACTTTTTTTGACCACTGATAGACACACTCCTTAAAATTCATAGTACATACTGCAATACTAACAATTAATTTTTTATTTAATAACCCAATTAAAATAATTTTGTTTTGCAACAATATTGTATTTTGGATACTAACAACACTTGATTAAACACTTATATTATTACCCATTTTCCGATGAATTGTATCTTCTATGCTTTAAGTTTTTATTTTTTATTTAATTTGTTAACTTTGTAAAACGTTGATAAACTTTTATTTAAATTAGTATGTATCTAGATATATGAATTATATGTACAAATTGTACTATGATTTAAAATAATATATTAATTTGTGAGTAAATAATTAAAGACATTCAATGATATATAGCATATATCAAATATCAACACAATAATATGTTGTAACTTATAAGTTAAAATACATTGCCATTTGCCATTAATTTAAAATGTCAATGTATAATATTGTCGTATATTGTATAACCATTTCATATATTATACAGTTATTTACTAATTTTATTAAACATTAACAGTTGTTATCGCAAAATACTTAAACACAGAACAATATGTACTTTGTAGTTGTTAAAATACAATGTGTAGTACCATTATTTAGTAGAAAATAAATCATTGTTACTAAATTATTAATGTTATCGTCAAAAAAGTTGCCTATATAATACTCCTTAGGTGGTACACATAATATAATAATATACATTTATTATTTCGTTGAATCTCGCATTGTATATTAATATAATATTATAATACCGATCACTTTTTACTAATAACATCACGTAACGTGGAAATGCAATCTGTATTGATACTTAATCATCAAACCCTTTCTAGTCACGACGATTTGCTAAGATATTACATTTCAAACCAACTACAGTGTAACTAACTATTTCGACCAACGATAAAATCTCAAACACTTTCTCTGCGTAGGTAAGGTACCTGCTCCATGCCAGTTAAATGCAGCCAAGAAAATTATATCAATTACATATAATATGCGTACTTCATGTTGATAGTCTATCGATTTTTCATTGCATGTAATACGTATAAAGCTTATATTTGATTTATGCGAACGCCCGTGAGAAAAACGCAGTCGAGAAAACTGAGGTATGATTATTATAGTTAAAATATACTTTCTAAATGTCACATACAATAAATGAGTACCTAATATATTTCGAACTGGTATTTTATGAACTATAATGTACCTCACTCTCTAGTATTGTACGTAATGTGATATATAAATGTATACATTTTAATGATTTTAATATTTTTTTTCCTTAACAAAATTTGCTACAAAATTTAGATTCATACTAATTTTTGATGGAACTTGTATGTCAATCACTTCATGATAAAGATTCCGAATAATGTTAGAATAATTGAAAGTAAGTGAAATGCACTTATTATTAGTGTAAATGTCTATGGAATTTCAGTCTTTTTATACTGAAAGAGAGACGGAGAGTGGAGACATAAATCTAACTGTATAAAAGTTAGGTAGAAACACTTCTAAAGATAATATATTATTTCGATATCTTAAATTCTATACTATAGATAAATGCATTTTAAATTTAAGTCAATAAATTTATATTTCAGTCACCTGAGTCCTGAACACCTGATGGTAATATGTGACACTTGACCAGAAAATGCACATTAAGTAAACTACACGATGACACTTTTAATATTTACAATTTACATAATATTATAATATAGAATATAGAATAAAATAACATCATGGCATAATAATTGCTTAAAATTAGTCAAAAATGTCTTTGTGTGAATATTTAATTTTGTCAAAATTTTAACTTACCTATAAATCTTAATTGTAAAAACATTATAATTTGTAGCCGTCTGTTTTCAATATTTGTAAATTTTTGTATGAACAAGATTTTTGAGGATTTTTGAGACAAACGTACTAGCGTTTTGACCGAGACATTTTTTTTTAAATAGCTTAAGTAAAAAACTTAAAAAAAAAAAACAGTAAATTTCAGTGTATAAACAGCTCAATAAGAAACAAAATACTTTATACTGAAAATTATATCATGTCTAGAAAAATATGATGAAATATTAAGTAAAAATCTATGCTTTATTTGTTTTTGAATAAGTACAACATATTTTTAATTTTCGAATAAAGTAGATTTTGTTGAAAACAGCGTAAATATTTACGTTTCTCCGAAATTTGTTTTGGCCACTGGGGATTTTCATTTTAACCAACTTTATTCAATTACCTACCATATTATTCAAAGTTGAAGAACTGCGAAAAAACACGATAATAGACAAAAAAATTTGTAAAAATACCATCACACATCATTGTAAATCAAATATAGGTACCTACATCCATGAATGTGTCAAGACCATAAGTATCAAAATTGTAAAAAAATTACAATGTAAAGTAATGTT
This sequence comes from Acyrthosiphon pisum, assembly GCF_005508785.2. NCBI lineage: Eukaryota > Metazoa > Arthropoda > Insecta > Hemiptera > Aphididae > Acyrthosiphon > Acyrthosiphon pisum. The sequence goes on from NC_042496.1 coordinate 39,739,595, forward strand.
ACGACCAATAAGCATGATGCCAAGGATCGTCTACAATAATAAAAAACGGTACATTTATCGTTTTGTATTTAAAAGTGAAATTCAATATTCATCAATGTGCAATCATCATTATTTATTATACCTACATTTATTGTATGCAAGTTGTTCTATTGTGGCTCTATTAAACTTAAAATGAATAACGCTTTCTTATATAGATAAGATTAAAATTTAAAATTCTTGTGAAGCCGTTAGATGATTAAAATTTGCATTTTTGGCATTTTTAATTATAAGGGATATATGATAACAATTTTTAAAATCGAATTGCTGATTGTTCAAAGAATGAATTATTAATTAATGATTTCTTTTCCTATACGAACACTTGTATAATAGATAACCATATAATTTATAGGTAGTATATAATCAAACACCTATAAAGTATATACATTATATACATGGTATACGTATATTATTAATATTTATAATGGATGATTGATAAATAAGTAAGTCTAACGTAATATTACATATAGATAAGTATTTTACGTAATATACTTCGCAGTATTGTATTTATTTAATTATTTTCAATTTATAATAGAAATTTTTGAATTAATTTTTTATGTTTTTATTTTCATATAGAAATGAGTAATAATAAGGACAAGTAATTGCTTAAAACACGTCATTAAAAACATTAAATTGTAGGTAAAATTAAAATATGAATATGGTGTATTATAAATAAGCACTTCTAACAAATAGAATACTCAATAGAATGTATAATACTATTGGACATAATTATATAGGTACATACAAAATACATTACGCCTAAAAATACGTTTAAGTATAGATAGATACAATGTACTATAATAATATTATAGTAGTACACTTTAAACTAATGAATTAATATTTACTAGCTAATCAATTAATAAATCTATGGAAATCCTAAAAAATTGGCTATCTTAATATTTTTTTTAAAAAATAATGTTTTTGAGTTTTGTAAAAAATACCAACCAATTCGAAAAAAAATTGAAAAATCTTACTACTGGGAATGGTAATAGCGCTACAATCTATATTATGTATTATAGCCAATAGGTATATATAGGATGATTCTCAGAAAATGTACTCCTCATTTTTCTCTTTAATAATTTTTAAATATTCTTAAAAAATCATAATTTAAAACTTCTGAGATTGTTTTATTACTCAAAAGGAGTATCTAGTGGAGATGCGAACACTTTAGTTTTCAGATGACAACCTCCATTTCCTACTGTGAATTATTTAACGGATAATTATTCTGAAAATGTTGATGTATCAAAATCAAAATTTTAACGTGAAGTTTTACAACGTTGAAGTTGTAATAAAAATTACATTGAATAATTAATTAAAAACAAATTTTTACTATAGTTGATCATACAAACAGCTAAATAATTAACAGAGCTTCGTAAACTACATGCATTGGCATATTTTTCACAAGCAACATAATATACTTAAAAATCTGAATAATCTGATTCGACAAAAATTTGTTTCATATAATTCAAATATATGTTTTTTTACTATGTATACTGTGTACCTAATGTATAATATATTTAAAATGGAATTAAAAAATACATTTTTGCTCCAATATAATAATAAAAATAAAATAAATATTTTTGAGTATAAATAAAAAATTTGAATGAAATTCATTAATTATGAAGTTTATTTCCATATGGGTTTATAGGTCAATGTAAGTAAAATAAGTATAAAACTTTATAACATAATAAAAATAATTCCATATTATTATCTTTATTTATTTTTGGTTCATATGTTTTTTATTCAATCTGTTACAAAAAAAGAAAAACAATAAGAACAATTGCTGGTTTATAGGTTAAAATAAATAAAAATAAAAAGACAAAGACAAATTAGACAGACTGTAGAGGCCTCCCAGCGGAGGTACTACGACATGAGCCATATTATTAAGTAAGCAAATATTTCATTGTTTTATCACATAAAATGCCAGGTCCTGCTCGTTAATAATTACTTACATCGAACGTGAAAAATTTCGAATTAAAATTTTTTCGTTAAAAAAAAATGTAAAGAATACTAAAATTGTTAAAAATATATTAGAAGATATATTATGTTATAATTTTATAAATATTTTAACTTCAAATAATTGTTTGAATTTACGTAGGTATACTTAAGTATGTTAATTACATTTTAGTTTGAAATAATTAAATCATACTTGTATTGCAATGCATCAGTAAAATGAAAAATTTAAAAAGCATGCCTTAGCTTAACTTAAAAGAAATATGAAACTAATAACTCTTTATTAAGAAGATATCAGCATGACAATTATTATCTTGTACTAAGTAATAAGTATACTGGGTGATTCTTTTATCATAGAACACTCATTATTTCAAAAAGTATACATTTTTTTGAAAATATTTTTTTTACATAGTTTCTAGTCACTTATAAAACAACGTTTTTCTTAAAAAATTATATTTTTAAATATTTTTTATCCTTATGATTTTTTAAGTTTTTTACTTTTTTGAATGACAACATAGGGTTATAATTTTATTTTCCAAAGCAGAATATCATTCTTAATATTTTGATACATGAAAATCAAATTTGGGGCGAGTAGTTTATGAGTTATAAATATTCAAAGTTTAGATGAGCGGAGAAGTGGACAAACATTTCGTGGGGTAACCCCGTACCACTCCACTCCGCTCATCTAATCTTTGAATGATTTATAACTATGTAAAAAAATATTTTCAAAAAAATTTATACTTTTCGAAATAATGAGTGTTCTATGATAAAAGAATCACCCAGTATACACGGCCACACACTAAACCTGCAATAAAGCTTTTCGTATTTATCATTACAATTTTACACGATATAGGACTAGAAATGTGAACATATAATCAATTATACGAATAATTAGTGTGCCTAATTATTTCTATTTTTCAAGATTGTTGAATTTATGACGAAAAACTAAAAAAAAATAGAAATGTTTGTCCATTTAGACTTTAATTTTTTTAGTTTTAGTGATTATAAATAGGTACAACCATTGTGATTCACATACAAACGTCAATAATTTGAACACGCCGAAAACTACACAGAAAACGAAGAATGTGGTTTAATAGTTTTTTTTACTAAAATGAAAGAATGTGTCACATACGAGTATAATACGACATACTCATCTGTATTAGTATAATATAATGTGGTAATAAATAACAACAGACTATGAGTAACTCGACTTTCAAATAAGTATGTTAATAGGAGCGTAGGTAATAAATTTGAGATCGATAATAATATTATAAAATAGATTTTTATACAAAATGGAAACCTTCGATTGAAATTATTGTAGGTATTACGCGTTGGCGCCTACTGAGCGAAGAAAAAAAAATAAAAGTCTTCTGTGTCCTTCGGTCGATTATCATCAATATCTTGGCCGTGTAAATATTATACGATATTGTTTTCGTGTCACCGAAGCATCCGCTGCCACTGTAATTTATATAACATATATATTATACATTATAAATTATAATAGTTTAATAAACACCTATATATATTTACGATAATATGTATGTATTACGTACCGATTCTTCCTTGTTGTTCGCATATTTATTATTGTTATTTTAATTTATAATGATTTTTATATTTGTATGTACACGTTTGTCGCATCATTCATTATTGCCAGTTGTACATAAACATTATTTTACACATAAACCACACTCATTTGTATAAGTATAGCCGTATAGGTTGGTGAATATTATTTAATACTGAGGTCTATATAATAATACTATGATATCGGTAGTAGGTAGTCGGTATGCGGGACTCACAGTTAAAATTAAAATATTTACATCGGAAGTCCAAAAACGGATTCAAATTTAATATAAAAAAAACAATACGGAAATAGTAATTCAATGACGTCATGCGTTTAATTTATAATCTGCAGTCTGGGCTGTCTGCTGGGATTTCAGTTTCGTGAACGATTCCATTATAGGGAGTTAATTCCCATGTATTATCATCAAGCATGTTATTATTTAACTGAATAATATGTAAGTCTCCCTGTCTATAGTGTATAATATTATACGGAATGGCTAGTTGTGTAGTTGTGGTAGGTTTCAAGTGGAAGCGCCCGTGGATAATAATTGCTCAGCAGTTAACCGCGTATTGTATTAACTGAATGATATATTGATGTGTATATTTGTGACCATTGATACTTAAAATGGACCAAAGGGACTCTTATATTAAAAAATAAAGCTAGTCTCTGGTGGTGGCATAATATCAAAGCTACCTGTCGTTAAAGCCTAATGTGAAATGGTTTGTGTGATATAAATATATAATGAATTATTTAACCTTATTTTGAACACATTTTAATGTCGAGTGTAGTGAAAATTTAAGTCTCTATAGTAAAATAAAATTACAGATATGAGCATTAAACCGAGAAAAATTTCTGTCATGTCGGTGCAATTAATTATGGAATTTTTTTTATTAAGAAACGAAAAAGTTGGAAAAATGTTAATTTAATTAATGTTAATTTAATTTTAATAATAATAAGATATTTATGCTTTTATTAAGAACTATTATAGTCAAGCAGGTCACTTGAAAAATTATAATTTTACGTTAAAATGTTTATTAATATAATTTATATCATTAGTATTGATTGTACCTATCTAATATGTATTTAATGGTTAAATCTTTTCGATGTTTCGAGGTCATTCAGTTACTCTTTACGTATTTATTTATTTAACATGTAAATAATGTGTGACATTTGATCCAAACAAAAGCTTTACAAGGACACAATACGGTTTAGAGTACCTTCCTTTGCTTATAACTTATAATACTTATGTAGTTACAGGAAACGCTTGGCAAAAACAACTTGTAGTAATATACTCACGCATTTTTCAACAGACACCTACATAATATACCTATAACGTATGCAATTATTATCCTGATATCAAGTGTTCAGTATGACAGTATCACGATTTAATTGTAAGTATACCAATAAATATAGTTAACGTTTAAGATGAATGTACATCGCGGAGTTTTATCAATTACCTTGTATCTCAAATAGATATCCACCATCATATATCAACATTTAACAAGTACAATATTATTTTGGACCGTGATGTATTGACTGCTTATTTAGTGGAATCCAATACGTCCAAATCCTCTCCATTCACTCATCCACCACGATCTAGGACAATAATGCATGACAAATATTACTAATTACTAGGGCTCGGAAGTTGCAGGAGCTAAAAAATGTAAAATATGCACGAAAAAATTGCAAAATATGCATTAAAAATGTTAAATATGCGAAAAACTATGCGTATAAAATCAATGAAATATGCACTTTTTTAGCTAAAATTGGCGAAATATGCATTTTTAATTTTCAATTTTTTTAACTCGCAATTGTATACCTATTTCAAACTTCTGTCTCTATCTAATTAGCTAGGCCTGCTATAAATTGAGATCATACAGAACAATATGCAATTCCTACAACTTCTGAGCCCTACAAATAAGTATTTCGGCATACTAGTATGATAGACTAAATGCGTGTCACAATATCGCTGTTATTAACTCCGTAATTGACTATGGCGATGACAATAAATACCTTCGTTGATAATTTTGAGTTTTATATTCAATATTAGTTGAAATATACAGGTTAAGGAAGAAAAAAATCAATTTTTTTAGAAAAATATAAAATATGCATAATATGCATATAAAATCAATGAAATATGTACTTTTTTAGCTAAAATTGGTAAAATATGCAAAATATGCGTTTTCAATTTTTCAACTCGCGATTGTATACTTCAAATTTCTAGCTAGGTCTGCTATAAATTGTGATCATACAGAAAAATATGCGATTCCTACAACTTCCGAGCCCTACTAATTACTACTGTATGCCATAAAATTACACTTCACAAATCACAATGAAGAAAATTATTTTTATTATTGTCGCTCCTACACAAAACTGTAAGAAACAATGCTTGTGAGCGTTTAAGTAGGTAACTTAGTAACGTATATTCATGACTAATAAGTTATATAAAACGAATACATTACACTGTATTTTGATGATTTTTAGGTGAGGTATGGTTAGGTCGATTTCCGATTGGCAAGTGGCAATCACGAATAACAAAATTATGATAACATTTTATTTTCTCCATTACGTAAAATATTATGTGACTACAGATTATCTTAGCACAGAATATATTAATATATATAACTAATAAGTATTTCATGTGACATAAATATAAGGATATAATGTTACCAAAAAAGTGTACCAAATATCGTGTAATTATAATTTTTAATATAAATTGTATATTTTATAATTTTCACTAATTTAATGTGAGATCGAAGTAACTTATATCGCCATCTACCGACCACAATATGCATTACGTGACTTCTGGCGATTGGCAAGATTAGTTTGCCGCCATACCAGTCTTTTTAAATCAAAAATAATGGGTTTTTATTTCAGGTGCTACGAAGTCATTAATTATCGTAGAACCTTAAGTAATACATTGTTTCAAAGGTAATAATTTTAATCATGTTTTGTTGGAATCAGATATTTGAAATTGTAATTTTTTTTTAATTAATATTTATAAAACGCTCTTTTGTTATTTTCTAATGCTTCCTTGTTAATACTATTATAGTGTCCAATAAAATATGGAAAATATCACAACCTTCCAACATTATATTACTTATGATTTATGAGTCTACGATCTTTGAAGACTTCGTAGCATTTGAAATACGTAAAGGGATTTTTCAAAAAATGTGTATAATTTTGTACACTATTAACTGGCGTACTTAGTGGCTAGATGCATTCCAAAGAATTTTAGACGTGGCGGCTCCCCACTCTATAATATGACAAATTGACATAACCAGACTATTCTACGATACTGATAAAAACAGCACTGACGAATTATAAATTTGATATTCCCGTATAATATTATGCTCACTATATTATAATATCTGAATAATATCATAGTCAATAATTTACCCTCCACCAAGATCTAGGTATCCCACCTGTTATATAGCTGAAGTGGAATTATTCTAAAAAAAATTGTTCTCAGACTAGAAAATCACCACAACCGGCTCAACCTACTAATAAAACAGTTATATACCTTCATACTTCCTAGAAATCTACAACACAGACTCAAAAGGAAATAGTGTCGTGCCCATATAAGTTGAAGATATCTATCTTCAATTACCAGTTACCACAATTATAAAACACCAAGTTAAGTGTCACTAATGGGTGGCTTCTATTCAAATAATTCATGCTATGCATAGCTTTTTATCTTATATGCTTATTGTACAATAATTTGTATAGATTGGCTATGTACTAATGTTTCAAGTCGCTTATAAAACAACATTTTTCTTAAAAAATTATATTTTTAAATATTTTTATCCTTATAATTTTTTAAGTTTTTTACTTTTTTGAATGATAACATTGGGTTTTAATTTAAATTCCAGAGCA